>NC_046381.1:36509002-36569002 GCF_011125445.2 Fundulus heteroclitus
AAAGCAGTGAAAACAAAACCTACCATATCTTCTATCAAGAGAGGATGACGATCAGTCTGATGGCAGCTCTGTCTGGGAACGTGTTGGCAGTCCAACATGTTACTGAGTGTCTCTTTCTTCCATGGAGCCGTTTGTGTTCACCTCCTTTCATTCAGAGACGTCCAATGAATCATTTCTAGTCTGAAACATTAGATCCTGATCTTGTTAAAGACTCCATGCCTAACATGCTGTGGCAGCTGAACTGGAGTTTGTGGATCATGAAGTTTCTCTGCAGGCAGATTTTCTCCACATTATGTTACTGTTATGCCTTACACATGTTTGAAGTTATTGTAGGGTTATGCAATAACTCTCGGCCTGTTCGCCTGTATGTGTGCAGTGATATCAGCCCAAATGGCTGATATTGGGACAATAGTTCAAAGGTGATTTGAGCACTTGGATTCTTTTAACTGCAAACTCGCACACATATGAAATAACTGAATGACACTTCTCTTGTGTAAAAACAGTCATCATTTTGAAGAGACAAAAGGTGTGGGCTCTGCTGTTTCCTCATCTGCTTTCTTCACATGGTCACATCTTTGTCCTCAACCGTGCCCCCCCTTTCTCACTGTGGGATGTCCCATTTCCATTCTTCTCTTCCCATTTGGGACTCATCTGAGTCCCAAATGTCCTGGCCATGAGCCCCTTTTTATTGCATATGTAACACTCCATATCAGCCAGTCCATTTTCTTTCCTCTTCTTCTTCCCAGTGACCTCGATGTCCAGCTGGTTTTCATCACATTGTCTTTTCTTGTGCTTTTCTTACATTGAATTTTGCGTCTCTCATTATCAGTGATAAATCTTGTTGTCCAAGCATTGCACAAGTTCTGCGCATACTTCTCTGTTCTTTGTTTCATCCTTGACGAGGGCTGCTTTGTCTTTCTCGTCAATCTTTGGCTCCTCCAGAATAACTTTTCTGAGGCCTCGTAACTCCATGTGCGCGAGGAACATTGTTTCTCAAAGCTCTGAATTTTCATCTAATAAAGGTCTAAACCACTTTTGGCTTTCTTGATACAGTGAAACATTAAAAGTAACCTTTTTAAACTTTCCTTGCTCATTTCCCTGCCAAACCTCTGCCTTTGTCCATGTGGTTGAGTTTAGGCCGTCCGGTTGGAAGACCAGTGTGAGACTGGCTCGGGGCAGCAAGCAAGTGGCTAGCTCAGAGAGTAACTCCTTGTGAATCCCGGTCTGGAATGCAATTACGCAGGCTCCGATGGACTGGGCTGGGCTGGGCTTGGCCAATCGACAATGGGGACCTCTTCTTGTATGGCCTTAGGCTACCTGCACAGCTTGAAGGGGGGATTTTCAGATTAGCTTTTTTCTGCATAAACTGAGGAAAGGTTACAAGCAGCCTGGTTTCATGGCAGTCAGCTGGTTAGGTTCCGATGCTGAAAAGCAAGCTGTACTTAGCTGTGATTCTGGAAAACACCAATCATTGCTGGTCTATCCAGTGTGGACGCCTTCACAGACCACAGGTAAAGGGGAAAATAAATCCGGGGGAGCTTGGTACATAATAGTTTAGGCACACTGCTGTGATGGGAGCAGTTCCTTCAGTGAGGGAGTCTGCAGTGTCTCACATTTCAGAGAAGTCTGATTTTGTCCTGCCTGGCTGATTTCCTAACATCATCATTTGTCTGTTTTTACAGGTGTTTTGGCTCATTGTGGTAGATCAACATCCGCGCTCAACATCACTGCACCTAATAACACTGAAGCTCTGAGTGGATCTTGTTTGGAAATCCCATGTAGCTTTAATACAGTTAATCCCAATTATGACAGTAAAACAACTGTCAACGGAGTGTGGATGAAGGGTGGTTTACATTTTTGGTCTGTTCCAAAGGTAGTTATTTTCAACAGCAGTGGGTCAGTTAACACCTTTTCACTGAATATTGGAAACCTGACAGAGAAAAACTGCACCACTCTGTTTCCTAATTTAAACACAAGTTTTACAGACAGATACTTCTTCAGAATTGAAAACGGGAACTACAGATCAACAGCTTGTGCTGATCCTGTCAACATAACAGTTAAAGGTAAAAGCATTTTTGTTTTAACATACCAATATATTAAAATGTATACTGCTCTGTTGTTTCCATTTTCCTTATAATTTTTACAGGTTCAAAATGTCAGAACATTGGTTTTACAGCCTGTGCAAAATGTGCAAGCATCATTAGCAAGTTTACTCTAAGCTTTTGCTAAAAAAAAAAAAAAAAAAAACACCATGTGGGGCTGCTACACATATAACATTAATCAGATTGGAATTAGATACATTTGTCAGAAAAATATATATGTATATAGATGTGTGTGTGTGTGTTTGTGTTTGTGTGTGTGTGTGTGTGTGTGTGTGTGTGTGTGTGTGTGTGTGTGTGTGTGTGTGTGTGTGTGTGTGTGTGTGTGTGTGTGAATACATTCAGACATGTTCACTCTGAAATTATGTGTTTTATTTAAACTCCCAGATTCTCCTTGGAGTCCCAGCATTAACATCCCTGCTGATCTGAAGGAGCATCAGTCTGTCACTATCAGCTGCTCAGCTTTGACTCCCTGTCCACACTCACCTCCTGAACTCACCTGGAATCTCCAACAAGACTCTCACAGACAAACAGAGAAAAACACAGAGGGAACCTTTACAACTAAAATCCAGGAGACCATCACTCTGTCAGACACACATGATGGATACAACATCAGCTGTTCTGCCACATATCCTGTGAATGGAGGAAGCAAGACAGCAGAGACAGAAGTGACTCTCAGTGTTTCATGTAAGTGATCCTGTCAGCACGTCATGGTTCAGCTGTTTCTGATCAGTAAAGTTAATGTGTGTCCCATTTTCCTCAGATGCTCCTAAAGACACCTCAGCATCCATCAGTCCATCAGGTTTGGTGTCAGCAGGTAGCTGGGTGGAGCTGAGCTGCTCCAGCAGAGCCAAGCCTCCCATCAGCAGCTTCACCTGGTTCAGGAACAGCAAACATGGAGCCATTAATGTATCTGTGGGGCAGGTTTACAGCTTCAATGCTACTGAGGGAGAAGAGTATTACTGTGTGGCTACAAATGATCTGGGTGATCAGAGGTCATCAGTGATCCTTCTTATTAACAAAGGTAACTATTGTAATTTTACTGATTTTATTCTCTTTTCATACTCAAAATAGACATTATCATAGGATTTATCAAATTTTAATATTTAAGTTTTCTATCCTTTTGTAGAGGCATATTTTGCCGCAATTAGTGTTTCATGTAAGTGATCCTGTCAGCATGTCATGTAATTAGCAAAAAGATTTTACCCTTTTTTGTTAATTACCTCAAGCTCGGTAAGTCTGGGTGTAGAGCATCTGTATGCATTAATTTTAACATTTTTGCACCCAATTCTATAGATTTAGGCCTTGGTCTTTCTTCTGTATTGAGCTCCAACAAACCTCTGAGAGCTTCACATAACAGCTGCCATGACACTGAGATGAAGTTACAGACAGGTGGAGTCTTGTCCCTGCATCTGTGACTTCCAAAGGCAATTTGTTTACTCCAGTTGGAGTAAAAGGGACTGAATACATTATCTATACCTAACCTTTTTATTTTTAAAACAAATGTAAACAGTGTTTCACAGTTATGTTCTATTTTCTATTAATCAATCATATCAATATCTTGAAAAATAGATTTTTGTATATTTTTGTAAGGCTCTTGTGAAGACGTATATAGACACAACAATGGATAGACCAATGAGTGGAGGAAGTTTCATTGTGTGCTTTCAGACTTTCTTCATATGTGTTATGGTTTAGACATTTCCTGTTTTCTGTTAGGACTTTTTTCCCTGCTGTTTAGTGTTCTTCCTCTCATGGCTAGTTTAGCATAGGAACCTTGCGATGTCCCCTACCAGCACTAAGAAGCCTCAAGGTATCCCACAATCCTTTGTGTTACATTATGTGTAAGCACAGCCCACCTCACGAAAATGAACAAAAATCTCCTCCCCCCTCGGGGAGAAGAGAGCACAAACTTTGTAGTTCATTTTCTGAAGGCTTTAAGCCTGGATTTGACTCGCATAATCCATGTGCGTTTCCGTCACGTAATGACATCGGAGTTAAAGGCTGTTCAACATTGGCACGGCAGTCCAAAGCTCGTTTCCTGCCCACGACAGAGTTCTTACTGTTGCCCCCATGAAAGGTCAGGGGGCAGGAGCTAGAAGTTAGTATTAAGAGTTTTCAGTTTGAGTCTCAGTCTTTCCCTCTCACCCATCGCCACCATCCAATGAAGCTCATTCAGTCCACCTTCTGCCTGCTCATCACACTCATGCTTCCCACCCGTCTCTCCTGCTATAGAGGCTTCCATTTGTCATTTGCTGCTTGCTGGATTATGTTGTTCTTTTTATGCCAAGCCTACCTATGACCAATCCTTTTTTTGTTTCTATGTTGTTTGGTGCTACTCTCAAGTTATGCAGTAATCATTAGTTTTTTATTTTTTGTACTCTTTTATACCTGCCTGTCTACGTTTAGGCCCATCTCCAAGAACCTCATCCTGACACATCTCTTCAAATCATGGTTCATAAGATAAAAATGTCTTTAAGCCATCGGCTCAGATTTGACTTGTCAGCAAACTGGTGGAACATAAATTGATGATTTGGAGCCCAAACATATTCTGGTCAGAAAAAGCTGAGTATGCTGTTCTTTTGCAGGTCATCAGGACTTTGGACTCAGTTTCTATGTTACAGTGAAGATCCTGGGAATTCTAATGCTCTACAGTACAATCATCATCTTTGAGTGGTGAGACACACCTTGCTATGAGTTGATGCTCTGTTACAGGGTGGGGTTTAATCCTTATTATTATAATTATATAATTTTTTTTCAGCTGGTTTAGATTCTCCAACAAACCAAAGAAGGTAAGCTACATGACTTCCTTAACTTTAACATCCTGTAAACTTATTGTTTAAAAGTGGATGCAGAGTGTATTTATCATGTCCTATGGCTGGATTTGTTGTAAGACTATCAGAAACAGAAGTGACTTAGAAAGTTTGAACTGCATTTAATTAACTGCAGAGCAGAAACAATTCTGCTGTTTCATGCCTACTCAGAAGATGCAGGACTCAGAAGATGATATCAACAGAGTGATGGAGATTCAGGCATCATGAACCACAAGAACATGAGGAAGATGTTCACTGGTAGAGGTGGAGGGGGGTCTTCTATTCTCTTTCTGATATCTATTTAGCTTTTATTTTATGTCATAGTAAACATTACCACAAGCATCCAGGGAGGAGGCAGCTGTTTAATTCATTTGACTACATCCAACCATTTTAAAGGAGGTAAAACAATATAAAACGTTGCCTGTATGCCTGTATCCTAAGAATAAACAACTAAAGCACAAATCAACCGACCAAAGGAAGTTAAGATGTTTTTCTTTTGATAAGCACATGTCATGTGTAAGACTTGTTTTCTATCAATCATGCTACTTTATTATCTTATTTAGTAAAACACTGTATGTATTTAGTTTATTGTTGAGAATGAACTAAGGCTACATGTAAAATGCCAAAAATTGACTATAAAATAGCAGAGTGAATTCTTTCTTTCCTCTTGGCCTGCATGGCAAAATAGTTGAACACCACTGGTTTACAGGGACCAGATCATGGTTACCCATACCCTGTAGCTACGTTACAGTTCAGATGGATTTACAAATGGATATCTGTGCACAGCGGTGTTATTTTGTTTGTACTTTTTTGGTCCAGAATTTTAAAGTATGACTTACTCATGAGAAAAGTGAATAATTTCAAATGTTATTTAAAAGTTGCCATAAAACCTTGTGCAGTAAAATTGCACACATTGCTCACATAATTCCCATGTTAAGGGCATGTGTTGCTTTGGAGAAAAAGACAGATTGTGGCTGTTACTTTGTGATTAAGATTGTTTACTGAAATATGTTTTGTCTTTTCTGTATAGAAAAATAATTCTGTCTTGAATTGTTTTTGGATTTAGTATTTTATGAAAAACAAGTTTTTATTAAAATCTTTTCAATTGGCACTAGTTTTTATTTTGTGTTCATCTTTTCTTAAAATTACTTTGGTTATTTATACATTTGACCCTAATCCTATGATGGACACTGGAAGTTATTGCCATATTTTGCTGGTCCCTGTACAAATGTGTTAGATCAATTCAATTATAAATTCTCAAACATTCCTTGTGTCATAATTTTGTTCAGGCACTTTGACGGAATCAAGCAGTCATACGTTCGAGCTCAGGTTTTGTGTTTGTGGCTGTATTCAATATTGTTTTGCAACAGCGGCATGTCTTGAAGTAACATAGAACACTTTCTTTGAACACCTCCAGGTCTGGGTCTTCATATATTTCCTAGTTGGTCCCATCAGCAGTCCTGCTGGGGGTATCATCAGGACATGTTTGATCAGTTTTTGTGATTTCAAAAGCAGTTTTCTTGAGGAAGACATAAGTGGAAATTAAAAACAGATGTGATGATCCTGGCACTGGGGCGGTTCCTGCTCTTAATCAGTCACACCTGTTCAGTCTCCACCTATCTGCAATCAACCTCTACTGGCTCCACCTGTCTCCAGCTGCATAAAAATCCCGTCCTTGTCAGTCTCCAGTGCCAGATCGTCTTCGAGCCACCGTTGAGAACTTTCCAGTACTATTCCAGAAAACCTGCCTGTCTGTTGCACGACCTGTTTTGCCCTCTGTTTTTTTAGCCTGCCCGGTCCCGTTCTGGTTATCCTGCCTGCCTGAGTTCTGCCTTGCAGCCTCTGGATTCTGGACTGATTCCCCGTGTTTCTGACATCGGCCCGCCTGTGAGTATTGGAACCTGCCTGTCCCCTTTAAGCCTGTTGCTCTGTCGGATTTCGGACCTGGATCTGGACCCGGACCCTCTTTGGATTTCCCCTCTGTACCACTGCTGGAGTTGTGGATTAACCATTACCGGACCCGGACTGTCTCTGGACTTACGCCCCTGGAAAACCCCTCGTCGTCTGACTGCTGCCAGCCGCTCTACGGTCCGTTCCCATCTACCAGCGGACGGCTTCTGCCCCGAACACTCCCAGCTGTCTCTCCGTGCCCTGGCTGCTCTCGTTATCAGGTTAGTCAGTTTGTTACTTTGCTAACCTGCCTCAGCAGTCTCTGACCTGTCCCTCTGCTTCCAGGGAAGCTCCAGCCATAACAGCTGCATGCCCGAGAGCCGACACTGGTTTTACCCTACTTATTAATAAACTGTCTGTAAAGTCACTGACCTGTCGTGGTTGAATCTTGGGTCCGATTCTGATACATTACAACAGACACAGGTGGCCAGACTGGGCCAGGTGTGGTAGTGGCTTAGCCAGCTTGATGCTGCTGTACACCTTGTCCAATGTGTCTTCTGGTAGCGTACTTTATATGCTGGTGTAATTTAGAGAGTACAACCTTTAAGTCTCCATGATTAAAGTCACCCACTATAATATTTTGTACAGCATTAAGATGCTTGCTCTGCTAGATACTAAAGCTGCTGTAAAAGTCTGATAGTCGAGCTAGAATTAGCATTTGGTGTGATATAAACAGTAATTACCAAGACTATGGTGCGCTGGAGATGCACTGCCCTGCATTTCACTGTCACATATACCCCGTTTAAACTACCCCTTTTTAACTGTGCCGAGACCAGTCCGAGCTCGGTGACCGAGATCACTATGGAGTGTAAATGGAACGCAAACTGAACTGAACCGAGCCAGACACAACCGGACCGTGCTAAATGCAGACCAGTTCCATGTGTGGGCTCGGCCTGGTTTTTCCCTGGCTCGGCTCTCTAATAACAAAGAGCGCATGAGCAGAACACGTCATCTCTTTACAGCCTGCTGGCATTTCCGACATTCATAAAAATACTAGCTTCCCTACCGTGACACACGATTTCCAGGGAGGATTCTGCTTAGCAGTGTGATGAACCTTAGCATCTGTCGTTTCCTGCGTCTGTAAATCCTTATTAGAGGTTTGTTTGTCTTATCCACTTCCCAAAAGCCGACTCTGTCAAGTAAATTCACCGCAAACTCTCAGCAAACAATGAAAAATAACCAAACATAACTTCCTGAATGTTACGGGCGCTGCCATTTTATTTTCTTGATTTCCTCCTTCAGTCCTAGAGAGCAGTAGTACCACAGATCGTCACTAGGAGGCGAGGAACCAAGGAACTGAGATCGTGTGATGTGTAAACGGTCGTCAGAACCAAGCTAGGCTTGGTTAACTGATCCAAGCTCGGACCGGGCATGGATCGGTTTAACAAGGGTAGTGTAAATGGGGTTATACTCTAGGTCTGATGTGTACATCTACAGACACTCTAGGTTATTTAAGAACACACTTTCACTCCAAACATTTTCACAACGCACATCCATGTAGGCCACGATATGGGGGGCGGTGGGGGGAAGACGTCTGGGGGGGGGCTTATGTTGTTTGAGCCTCGCCCCGGGCGGCTCCCTTACACCCCCTCTAGCATTAACATGATCGGGGTAGTTTGCTTGGAGGGAGGCTCAGCTGGCACCTCATCCCAATCCGAGGGGGGTTGGGTGTGCGTGCCCACCCCTTTCGTGCACAGTTGTAAACCACAAAATCAACACTAAGACAATGTTTTTAACACACAACATCTAGAGGGTGCGTATTAGGATCGTGGGGCTTTGTCCCCCCCAGATCTCGACCGCGGCACGGATTTGCAGTGCTTAAATGAGTATTGCGTGCCACTGGGTACTGGATCTTTCGGGGGCTTTGCTTATCCACGGCTTACCGGACTGTGACGCCTTGCTCTTCCCAGAGGGTGTTTGGCTAGGTAAGTGTCTGGGTGATTATTATTAACTTTATATAATGTTATATACTTGGGCAAGCTCTAGGCGGATTGCCCGTGAATTCGTAGTCATGCCACCACTCTTTGAATGCCGTCACGGTAAATCCGCCTGTCATAACGGGCCAGTTTCGGCACTCGCAAACTCTCATGCATCGAAAACAACATGTAAAAGGAGAACGATGGAATTGAACCATACCATAACAATTTTATTTATAAAACACTCTACACACCCACAGGACCAAAGTGCTATACACAATCATAAATTACAAATGATCAATCACAAAACAATTAGCAAAATGGCATAGAAAAGTAGTGATAAAATTTAAAAAAGTAAAACGCAGTAAAACAAAGTCAACATCTCAGATTGTGTCAAAAGCCAAGGAAAAGAGATGGGGCTTAAGAAGGGATTCAAAATCAGAAAGGGACGAGGCCTGTCTAGTGCCCAAGGGAAGGTCATTCCACAGTTTGGGAGCTGCTACAGAAAATGCACTTCACTTGTGCTTGGACAACATATTCTTACCACAGATTCTTCCCCCATGTTCATCCATCCATCCATTTTCCAAACCGCTTAATCCCTCATGGGGTCGCGGGGGGTGCTGGTGCCTATCTCCAGCGTTCACGGGGCGGGAGGCGGGGCTCACCTGGACAGGTCGCCAGTCTGTCGCAGGGCCCCCATGTTCATTTAGAAGTTTAAAATGTTTTCATATTTTTTTTTATTTATACTGAAAATGATTTTTTTTGATACCCTAATCATCTTTTTTTGGAATCAAGTTATATTTTAGAAACTTGCATCATGGTTCACAGCTGTATCATGTAAAAATATTGACAGCTCATCTTTATTACATGTGTCGTACTTGTAAATCTAACAATTTCATGCAGTAATCGGCTTCCAGTAATAACTATAAATACAGGAACGTCCCCGTCTGAACAATGCAGTTCTACTTGTGATTGAAATAACTTTTATAAAGTCAGCAGTTTGCTCATAGTCAGATCTTTTTTCAGAGTTATCCAAACAGAATTTAATGAAAATGAACATATGTTTTTCTGCTTCACATTTTTTATTTTTGCATTTTCAATTATAAAAATGTGGTTGTAAATCTTTTGTTGTTTTAAAATAGTTCTGGCCACAGGGGAAAAGGTAGATATAATGCCCAAAATTACAACCCACAATAGCAATCTAGAGCTAGAAAATATTTTGTTCTACTCTGCTATAAGAATTGTCCCAGGGATGGGACTCAGATTAGATTTCACTAACACATGTAGAGTCAGAAAAAACAAGGAAAATCTAAAGCAAAAACTCCTCCCATTGATGATGGAATTTACCACAATTACTCTGTTGATATCATGCGGGTCTTCTTCCCATGGATGTAAAACATAAAATGTGTTGCTGCCCTGCAATTTAAACTGTTGTATGAAAAAATACATGACATTGGTTTTCCCCCTCTGTTGAATCAACACAACAATGCGAGGAGGAGTTTGATTATCCCTGAGGTCCTGTGAGCTGTCCAAGGCTTTGGTTCCAAGGTTCACATTGATAAGAAAGTTGAATATTATAAACTTCAAGGAGATTTGACAAATTAATAACAAATTGACCTAGCTAAAACCTTGATGTTGCTAATTACAATTATTTGTTATTTTGATGATATTAAATCCATTTCATTTTGTACATGGTTTATTTGTTTTACTGATGAAAGAGCCACAAATAAACCTGATTTGATGGTTGCATAAAAATTACCAAATCTAAATCTATGAAAATTTGTCATGCAACTGAATTATACAAATCCCACAATTTTGGCCAAATTGCATCTTGTTTGTGCTGAAATGAATTAGAATTTCTTTAAAATGTCTTTAAACTGAAGCATATTTAAATTTGAAAGGCAATTTAACCCATCATATATGTTAAAAAAAATTATACAAAAGATTAAAAGCTTTGGTGACCTATAACTTCCCAACTCGTATACTCGTAATACCCCTTGGCATCTAGAGTGCAGAATATCCACAACATTTTCAGTCAAGGTCCATTAGGTTAGTCATGGGTGGATACTGACGAAAAATTATTCGATACACAATCTACTTAAAACTTAATTGAAAAAATACTTGTTCAAACCAATGCAACAAAAAAGCATTTTAATTTGTGTTTTGGTGACATGTATAATGTTAGAAAACGCCACAGCCCAAAATATGCACCATCATCTGGTAGCCACAAGATGGTCCCATAAGCTCTTCAAAATATCTGTATTACAGTATATCTGTAATATACTGTTCAATAAGAATTGTTCCAATGATTGAGTTCAGCAAAGCATTAGATTTTACAACAGCTAACACAGGTAGAGTAAAAGAAGGAAGAACTAAAACAAAAACTCCTACCATTGATTATGGTCTTGATCACAATTACTCTGTTGATGTCATATGCTTGTTCTTCCTGTGGATGTAAAACATAAAATGTGTTGCTGCTTTGAAGCTTAAACTGTTGTACGTGTCAGCTTTTGCCATGATTAGTTGTCTACCAATAGTGCAGTGAATGAGGTTGAAAAAGGAGCCTGTATGGTTCCTCTCACAGCTCCTTTAGCATAGGAACCTCGCAAGGTCCCTTAAACAGGGCATACACTGTACAAGTTTTTGCCCTTTTTGGGCCAATTCGTGCAAAACTTTTTTGCATTGGGCTGAGTTTCAGCTTCATCATGCGTCCTGTATCGTGTAGTATATAGGGGGTAATGAGGGGTGATTAGCCCCTCATGACGACTTCCCGATCAGGAATCGGACGGTCGGATGAAAATTAAACATGTTTAAAATTCAATTGGCCCTCGTGAGTGATTGTGCGCGTATCCTGCTGTAGAAGCAGAGTTACGAGCGTCTACGAGATGATTTTTCCCCAACCTCACGCACTGTGCATGTGCAATTCAATTCAATTTTATTTATATAGCGCCAAATCATGAAACATGTCATCTCAAGGCACATTACAAAGTCAAGTTCAATCATATTATACAGATTGGGTCAGATTATACAGATTGGTCAAAAATGTCCTACATAAGGAAACCAGTTGATTGCATCAAAGTCCCAACAAGCAGCATTCACTCCTGGAGAACCGTAGAGCCACAGGGAGAGTCGTCTGCATTGTACATGGCTTTGCTGCAACCTGGACGAGTGTTTTGACATCGTAATGGGGAAATCTAAAATCCCGCAGCTTCAAACACACCTTCATTTAAACGCAGCCGGTCTAGCTCATCTTCTACTTTGTCTCTTGACAGGAGCTACAGCGACGTCCTGGAATCCATCAACAAGAAGCTTACCAGCCTGGACGTCCACCTTGCTTTGGTAGAAGTCCTACATAAGGAGTTTCAAGCCCTGAGGGAGTCGGTGGAATTTAGCCAAGCCCAGCTGGCTTCTATCACCACTGAGAACGAAGCGCTGAGGGGGAAAGTCACGGAGCGCACCGAGGGGATGATGCAGCTGTCCGGCGAAAATAAGAAGATGAAAGAATCCATTCTGGACATACAGTTGCGAAGTATGATAGATAATCTTGTCTTTGCAGGCATCCCGGAGCAGCAGGAGGAGGATCCCGAGGTGGTAATCCGTGAGTTTCTCCAGCAGAAGCTGAAAATACCGGCGGATCAGATAAAAAACATCACCTTTCTACGGGTTCACCGGCTCGGAGGTAAGAAACCCGATAAAACCCGTCCCAGACAGATTGTAGCTAAATTTGAGCATTATAAACAAAAAGAGCAGGTAAGAAGTCAGGGCAGAGAGCTGAGAGGAACGGATTTCAGTGTTAATGAACAGTTTCCTAAGGAAATCCTAGATCGTACGCGAGTGTTATTCCCAATCAGGAAGAAATACATTACGGAAGGCGTCAGAGCTACAGAAGCAGTTGACAAACTTTATATTAATAGTCAGTTGTTCAGGGATCAGAAGATCACTCCTTGGCTTTATGAGATGCACAACAGGTGGATTTAAAGCATGTCACACTTGATAAAAGTGCATAGATCGGAACACGGTGATAAATGAAATAAATGCACAGCTCAAGAGCACGTTGGCACGGTATGGTTGTTAGTCACGGTTGGGTACACGAGGCATGGGCTGTGGTTCTTCCTCTTTCACCTTTTCTCACTCTTTGCACTTTCTTAATTCTCTGGCTTTCTTTATATTATTCATCTGCTTATTTCCTGTTGACCAGACAATCACAAGCACATCATATGATGCTACCTGGGTCTTTGTATAACTATTTTTTCCAAGTACATGCACTTTTCAACTTCTCACTTACACCTATGATAAATGTAAAGTTGGTGTCATGGAATGTGCATGGAGCTGGCACCAGGGAAAAAAAGGTAAAGATCTTTAACCGGCTTACAAGATTAAAGGCAGATGTTTTTTTATTGCAAGAAACCCATAAATCAGCTACAACTGTAAGTGATCTTAACTCACCTGAGTTCCCTAATGTGTTTGTCGCCTGCTATAACTCTAGACAGGGAGGAGTAGCAATTTTAATCCACAAAAACGTTAGTTTTACAATATTAGACAAAATTGTACATCCTGAAGGTGTCAGGGTTCTCTTTGTTTTCCGTGCTCTAACTCTGCTCCACAGGTGGTTCTAGTTGACTGGGGGGCGTGGCCCACACCTGCGGCTCGTCAGGAGCGGCTTCCACTGGCTTCTTAAGGAGTGCTCAGACAGATGGAAGACGCCAGAGTGTTAACCCAGTCATGGTATGCCTAGGCCTGTGCCTTGTATTTGTGAATTCTTGGAAATCCTGTTTTTGGAATAATTTTTGTCTCTCTTGGTGTTCTTCAGTGTTTCGTGTTTGGATTTACTCACCTGCCTTGACATCGTGCTCAAAGAACCAGTTCCTCAGAATCCCCGCCGCTCCGATTTTGCTCTGGCAGCTCCCCTCATACTCTCTTGGTGGTACCAAGCCAGGTGTGAGACCCCCGTCCCTGGATTCACCTGGTTCACCCGCAATACTCCGGTTCTTCCATCTGCTCCTCCCGTCTGCCATCAACTGTGGTGCTCTGTCAGCTCTCCAGTCACTCAGCCACCTGTTACCATCAATGAGGTACGGTCACAGAGTTCCCTCGTCATTACTCTCCCCGGATAGGTCTTCTCGACTAAATGTGAAGCGGCGCAGCTTCTGGAATTTTCCCCTGGTTCGATCTCTCATAACTTTGTTCCTCTTTCTTTCCGTAGTCGTTCCAGCACTGGCGTTCAGACCTCGCTCAAGCCACACGTTGTGTCTTTCCCCATTGTCCGAGCCTTTAATAAACATCTTAAATTTATTCCTGTCTCTATCTATATCGGCAGGTGGGCCAAACACTTAAAAACCATGACAGAAGGTAGATTCATAATAATTAAAACATGGATTCATAACCAGAAGGTATGTATTGTCGGTGTATATGGTCCAAATGTTGATAAACCCTCATTCCTCCACAAACTCTTCCATGCACTTTCAAAACACTGGGATTGTTCTCTAATTGTTGGGGGTGACTTCAACTTTGGTCTAAAAGAGGAAATAAACAGGTTGAATACAACAGGGACTCAGCGCAGTTGACAGTCAATAAATGTAGTCAAACAATACATGAGTGATTTTGGTCTTTGCAATGCATGGCGATCTCTTCAGCCTAACAGTAAGGAATTTTTTTTTTTCAAATGTCCACCATTCTTACTCTCGTTTGGACTATTTCTTAATCAGCAGCTCGCTGCTGTCAGACATTTCAGAGGCTGTAATTCATCTTATTGCTGTCAGTGATCATGCTCCTGTTACTTTAACCCTAATAAATAAATAAATAAAATAACCCCACAAAACAAGAGCTGGAGATTTAATACATCGCTGCTTGAAGATGAAGAATTTATTTAAAAAATTCAAAGAAGAGTGGGCTTCATACTTGAAACCAGGCACATCAGCATCTATACTATGGCAAGCAGGGAAAGCAGTGATGAGAGGTAAAATAATTTTATTGTCATCTCATTAAAAAAAAAAGATAGAAAACAAAAAGATTCAGGAATTAGAAGGAAAAACACTAGAAACTTTTCAAGAAGAGAAAAAGTTGGATAAAATCTGTAAAGTAAAATTAGAATTAAACCAATATATTGAAAAGCAAAATAAATTTCAAATCGAAGATTTCGAATAGAAAATTTTGAAAATGATCTGTTGTGTAGGACAAGATGTTATTATCCCAATAGACAGCTAGGGCCCGGGACAACACAAACACACACACACAACCCCCCCCCCCCCCCCCCACACCCCCCCCCCCCCCCCACCCAAAAAAAAAAACTTAACTGTATACTTCATGCCCTGGAAATCTCTGTATTTTATATTGGATATTTTCAACCCATCTATTGAATTTAGCACACTAGTTAATCTTTTCTTCATAAGAGAACAGCAGCACTGCAGTCAAAATATGGCCTTTTTTGACCTGTTGTATATTAGCCAGCCCATAACAAATGTTTTCCCTTCCATTGCAGGAGGTAGAATATGTTAGATACTTTGGGAATTCTCTGCCCTCTGAATCTCTGAGAAAGGCTTCCTTTTTGCCATTAAACGCACAACATTCACAGATACTTTCGACATTTAAGCTTGATGTATCATGAAACTGTTGACCTTTCGGGTTTTGTGATTTTTGTTTTATTTTTACAATTTATTAATAATAATAATAATAATAATTTTATGTTTGTTTTTTTTCTTCCTAATCCACCTCTTATATCTTTCAATCCTTATGTGATTTTGTCTGTATTGTGTGCACCTGCCCGTTGCTTTAATCCTATAAATTTCTCCGTCGTGGGATAAAGGATTAGCTAATGTTATCTTAAATAACACTTTTTAATAGGATATATGTACTGGGTTCTTTCAAGGTCTTAATTACATTTTCTGTGTGGGCTCCAGTAACATATGATAGATAATATCTACTGTGAAAGTTAACATGAACTGCTGCTGAAGACCACTCTGATCTACATGGATGTTCTCTGGAGGACTGAAACGCCTCAGTCAGTGACGTCAGTCTGTGGGTCTGTCGGGGCAATGAGAAAAGTTTCGTCTCCTTTTCTATTTCTCGGCGTTTTCTTGCTCATGGTTTTTCCATGTGCTTAAATAGATTTGTTGTGTTTCCACTGAATTTAACTAGCTTTTTACAAAACATAGAGCTTGATTTCATTTACGGTATTAAAATAAAGCCAAACGGCGCAATTTTCACTCTTCATGTTTTTCCGCTGGTGCAGTCTCTCTCTCCGAGTCTGAGCAGCAGCCGTGCGGTTGTTTGTGAGAAACAGTTGAGTGGGCGGGCCAGGCTGAAAGTGCTGATGGGACTCTGAAGAAATCAAAGGCTCTCCACAGGAGGTCGTGAGGGACTGAGCCAAAAGCGTTTGCGAGGTCCAGGAATACTACGTGGAGATCTGTCCCCTTCTTCCTGGCGAGCTGGATTTGATCCCAGATGCTGCTGTGCTCCACACATCCTGAGAAGCCTGAGATGCCTGCTTTCTGAATTGATGTGTCAATCAGGTGGTTTCTTTGCAGGTAACTTGCTAACCGATGAGCAACCACGCTGAAAAAGATTTTCCCCTCGACATTCAGAAGGCTCATCTGGCAATAAATCAGGAAGCTTCCTAGCTAATCAGCTAAAAATAAAGAGAAAACGACTATATTTGCAGTTACAGACTGAACCAGTAATACATTACGTGATCCAGAATGTATAAACAACACCTTTCGAGATTTCTACAAATCTTTATACACATCACAGATAAATCCATCAGATAATGACATCAAGCAATTTCTGGATAAAATTACACTTCCTAAATGATCAGATATCCAAAGAACGACACTGGACTCACCGCTGACAGTTGAAGTTCAGGAAGCTCTAAAAAGCATGCCCAATAAAAAGTCTCCAGGTCCAGATGGATTCTCTATTGAATAAGGTTAGTCTTTACACTGATGATGTATTACTTTATCTCCAGCACTCAAACTCTTCCCTTTCTCAAGTAATTAGATTACTAGAATCTTTCTCATAAACTGGTCTAAATCTACGGTACTGCCAATTAATTGCTCTTTTCAGAACCCCCTAGATTTGCAATTGCAATCAGGAAATCTTAAATATTTGGGTATTACTGTGTTGTCTAAACTAGAGGATTTAGTAAAATTTAACCACACCCCACTCCACACCCCACTTTTAAAAAAGACAGAAGAAGAAATTGAAAGATGGAAATCTCTTCCAATTTCAATTATGGGGAGGGTAGCTTCATTTAAAATGATGGTCTTACCTAGAATTTATTACTTATTTTCAATGATGACTCTTCTATCTCTAAATTTATTTGGGAAGATAAATCCCCCCGTATCAGCTTTAAGACACTACAGAAAACTAAAGATAGATACAATACATCCCTAAATGGATAAAACATAATCCTTTAGACGAGCCCTGGATAGACACAGAACAGAAAATATGCAATAATATCATGATTTCAAATTTGCTGTTTAATAGCTCAAATATAAAACGGCATACATGCTTTAAAAATATTAACATTACATGGCATTAGTAAAAAATAATTCTTAGAATATGAACAAATTAAATCTATAATTAGAAATAAATTTAAGCATATTAAAGGTGGTTTAGAAATCCCAACTAATATATTAGAGTTTCTAGATTTACCCCCCCCCCCCCAAACTACTGTCTACATAATACAGGACACTGACTATTCTAGAAATTCTCCTGGCCTAAACCATAAAGTTGAAATATATATCTCTATGGGTAATGAAGAAATATGCAATTCAATTTCCGAAATAAAATAACTTTTAGTTTAGTTAGTTAAGAAAGTTGATTCAAAACTATGACTGTGTGTGTGTGTGTGTGTGTGTGTGTGTGTGTGCGTGTGTCCGTGTGTGTGTGAGAGTTGGTTACACCCTAACAATGCATGATGTTAAAATTAAAAAGTTTTACAATTTTTTTCGTTCAGCATGTAGAGGACCTTTGTTGTCACAAAGATTTGTCATCTTTCTTTAGTTGTTGGTTTTAAGATCTGTGCTACTAAGAGTAGTCAAAGCAGTCCCTGGATCTCTTGTCTTTAGCTTAATCTTTTTGTTCTCTTCAAAATTACTTATTGCAGAAGGCCACTTCAGTTTTAACATCACTGCTTTAAAATACTTTTTATAAAAGAAAATACATCAAAAGTATTTGCCTTTTTAATTACAAACCTTTGATCCTAAGCGTTTTTTTTTAAATCATGCAAGGAATATTTTTGTCTAATTGCTTTAAACTTTAATGTAGTCCCTATTTATGCACCAACCACTACAAAGCCAGATGGATTTGATCTGCATTTATAATAAACCCACCTCTACCTCCATACCTCCCCACAGTTCTTTAAGTGTATTTTTTATATTCAGCTGTCAAACTTCTTAATATTGTTGTTCCATAATGTTTTTTTTAAGTTTTGTTCATTCCAAAGGTCCCTGCAGCCATTTGACTCCAAGTAAGACTGAATTAGATTTACACTAATTGGCTTCAGCACAAGCTTGATTAGCCACCGTTATATTCCAGCCACAGGGTCAAATATTTGATCAGATTTTGTTGTTTCGTCTGCTAATTATTTTAAGACCACATTTGTACAAATATTTCTCTTTCTTTTACAGACCATCTTATTGCTTTTTCTTTCCTGAATAAACAAACAAACAAAAAAGATTTAAAGATCTATATGGACCTGAAACCTCCATGTTGGGATTGCAGAGTTTTGTGAAAGAAGAGCAATCTTTAGAAACACTTTATTCTTTCCTTTTGAAAATGATCTGAGTCTTTTAAAAGTGAACCGCTAAGTGAAATCCTCTGGCATTTGGTTTGACATTTCATTAAGAGTGAGGAGACTTTTGTTGGTCATGCCGCCCAGGAAGGGGGCCTTCATATCAAATGCAGCCAAAGAGTTTGCTCCTGTAAATGTCAGCTTCAAACCTTACTTCATTGTGATGGCCCTCATTAGGGAATATATTACTGTAAGCTGCTTTTTATCTAAAAGGACAATCTAGAATGATTTTTTTTTGCAGCCATAACTTGCTACCAGCACACGTGCAAAAGGAGAAGCAAGAAGAATCTGCCGTATTTCCTCATATGACTAAAAGGACATGATTGTGCCTGTTTTCATGTTAAGACTGCATTTTAAGCAGCTGGGCTAAATTTAGACAGCCTATGTGTCACTAAATGATGTCCCCCCCCTCCCACCGACTCATCAGCCACATACTGCAGCTGTGTCATTTCCTCCTCTACTTACAGATTGCTAGCAATATTTCAGTAGCAGCTTAAATGAGTTTTCCCTCCGGGCCCAGGAAAGATGTCACCCATGTTGCAGTTCTCTTCAGAATGGAAATGGTTTGTCTTTCCAGGCTTTTACCGGTGGCATCGTTGTGTTGAGTTCTTCTCGGAGAGGAGGAAGACTTGAATTATTCCCTGTTTTAGGGCATTCAGCTCACAATCACAGCTGATACAGTAAATGTTAGTTTGCATTGCTAGATCTATCCATCCATCCATCCATCCATCCATCCATCCATCCATCCATCCATCCATCCATCCATCCATCCATCCATCCATCCATCCATCCATAATGTTATCATTTCATATCTAATATACTACCCATAGTATGTGATCAATACAATCCTACAGTGATTTATCTTAATGACAAATTCTAATCTTGTTTTACAATGACAAATTTATTTATATGGCACATCTCAAAAACAGACAAGTATCAATACATCAAGAAGTAACAAGTGATTTATTTTAGATTTTTTTATTATTATTATGATTCATAAAGCTAGATTGTGTTTCTGTTGTCTAGGGGGGTAAACTCAGCATTTGACTGGAGAGCATCATATAATCCATATAATGGATATTGGGTGCTTCCAGTTTAATAATTTATTCAAAGGCCTAGCACCTCTGCCTTATGCTGGTCACCAGCTTGGTCACACGTTGCTGTTGGGTAGCCTCCCATGCTTCATCCAGACATTGTGGTTTCGTTGGTCACTCTGGGACAAACAGCACAGCTCAAACTGAATCCACAAGTGTTTAGCGGGGTTAAGGTCAAGAGTGCAGGCAGACTATTTCAACCTCTCCACCCCCAAATTCTGGAGGTAGTCTCTGATGAATCTCACTCTGTGGGGGACAGCATTGACATCTGGGAGACAGGGTTTAGTCCATTAGAGCAAAAACCTCAAATCTAGACGAGCTTTGTTTTTCAATAGTGGTTATTGTACCCCTACAGCATCACACTGCATAACACAAAAAGCTGTTTGGTTGGGAAGAGATGGTAAGACGTTTTCTTTTTATGTGTGTAACTCACATACTCAACTCTTCTGATCCCACAAATTCATTTCAATTTGTATATGGTTACACAAAAGGTAACAACAATGCAGTTTTGAGCTTTGCTTCTGAATATAAACACATTAAAGAGAGATCTGATGTCGGCAGGAATTGATCTAATTATTCAAACAGCCAAAGGTCAAGAACCTTAGGAGCTGATCAGATTACAGACAGTGACAAAGGTGGATCAGGTAAAACTCTCATCAGCTCTGTGAAACAGAAGCATTGTAAGGGTAATGCTATAATTGTGTGCCTGATAAGTGACCTCTATTCTGGAGGAATTTTTTCAAGTTTCTTGGATGTGTATGAACTTCTGGTTCTTGCAGAACGTAAAACATGAATATATGGGAGAAATTCAGACAGTTAAAGACAAAGGTGTCCAAAGTACTGTAATTCAGAAATGATCCAAAGGTAGCCGGTCCCAACAGGTGTGTCATGATTTAAGTTTTTGTGTGTTTTGTTTTGGACTTTTCTGGACGTTTCTTGAAACAGCCACCATCCAAACAGCTCAGTCTCCTCAGTCACCAGTCAGTTAGCCCACATCAGCTCCACCTGCTGCCAGTAATTACTGTCAACTGTGCTCACCTGTTCACCTGCCTATATATACCTGCCTCAGCCAGCTCATCCCTGCCAGATCTCTCTTCTTTTGTGATGTGCCCTTCCTCTGCCAGTTTCTATGTGCTCAGTCAGCTGGACTCTTCAGTCAAAGTGCCTGTGTCTGCGTGCTGCAGTTCTGCCTGTTTTCTCCAAGAGTCCCAGCTGCTCACTCTGCCTGTTCTGGTGGTTCCTCGGTCTACATCACCTGTTCTGGTCTGTCCCTACCTGCATCTTCTGGTCTTCTGCTTATTCCTGCCTGCCTGCACCATCTGCCACTACTCATCCTCACAATAAAGCTTTTTAAAAACGTAACTCTGTGTCCGGCTGAATATCGGGTTCACCAGCATTAACCATTACAAGGTGGTTGATTGCTGATGGATACTTTGATTTTCAGTTAGAAAAAAATCATTACAGGGATATCAAAATAATCTTACAATGAAAATCTCAGGTACAACACACAGTTTCCTTTAATAACTAAGCCTTTTTGATTTTCTTTATTTTCATAAAGGTCTACATCTGTCCAATAACTTTTATTCAAAAGGAAACTTTTGGGTTACCCAAATCTGCTTTTAGATCATTTCTTAAATTTGGTTAAATACAGGTAGTATTTAAAAACAATAATGAGCCAAAAACTCTCATTGCTGAGAATAGACTTTGTTTCTATTGTTTTAAATCAAGTCCAAAAGAAATTGGCAAAATGGATGCCTTTTAAAGAAGGCAAATGTGCAGAACCTATTTTAGATTTTTGATTTACAGTTTTCACGCATCCCTTTCTGGCTACTTTATTTGTTTATTTAAATAGTACATTCTCATTTTATTGTTGAGCAGTAAAAGAACATCAATCTAATTGTATTAGTTTTCTTCTGGCCAATACTTTTGACTTATCAATTTTGGTTTACGTTTAATAAGATATAACTTTTCAGAAATTTGATAATTTTTTTTAGGCAAAGACAGTACTTTCTGGTTTGATGTTAAACCAATCAAATGTTTTCGTCAAACAAATTGGTACATATCTCTTTGCTCTGATTATTTGACTCCTCCTAAAACCTTTCATGTATATGCCAGTAGGTTATTTAAATATGCATGGTATAGAATAAAACGGTTTAATCTATGCAGATAGAAGGCTTAAGGATAAGGCCTGTGGTTTGTCTTTTGTGATCCAGCATAATTACGAGCAAAGCAACGAACCCGTTTCTGCTCTCTGCTTGTAACCCTTTAGAATGCTGTGAAAGTCCATTAAAGACTATGACTCAGCTCTGCACCGCTTATAGACTGGTGTAATTTCTCATAATTATTTTCAACATATAGTTTCCGCACTCAGTACCGTTGTAAGATTTTTCTCATAGAAATATGGATATGGGTGGGTTGGTCTTCTGTGCTTGTGTGTTTACGTGATGGCCAAACTGTAATAACTCTCAGACTTTGAAGCTCTGGATACCGGCCAGCATCGGCGTGACAACATCCGTCTTCCAGCGGCTGTTCTCACATGCAACAGGATGTTTAAAAACTACTCAAAGGACCTTCGACTTTGCTGACTTTTTTCTTCTCTCTGCTGGGCCCCTTAACCGTCCTCAGCTTTATTCCCTACATTATCCCTCATATCAGCATCAGAAACAGTCGTCTGTATCGTCTGTATGTATACACAGGAGTCCATACATAAAGAAAATTAGTTTGGGTCATTATGGCTTGCACAGCACAAAGGAGTAAAACATAACCACAACATTTTTTATGGGCTCTGAATTAGAGAGCACATGTTCACATGACACAATACGGCCTCATGTAAAGAAATGCATGCTTTTATTACCAACATTATGACCATTAATCTCGATCAATGCACCCCTGCTTCTTCTCAAACCACTTCCTGCTGACACACGCACGCTCCTAATCTGTTAGTGCAGTAAATCAAACAGCAATTTCCCGTCGCTTCAAGAACAAAAACGGCTAAATGCTGCCACACTGAGACCATTTATCACCGTTTTTTTTTAAATGTTCAAGCTCCTCATGTTCTCCTTAGTATGCCAGCAAGTTTCTTCCGTTAAAGAGGCATTTGCCTGCCTGTCACTCTCTATTATCTGCTACTCTAGCTCACAAGCCTTGTGCTTCTCTCTTTCACCCCAAGGTCTGGCCCGCTCTCCTGGTCCCTGGCAGTTTATCTCTCTACCTGCTTGGCTTTCAAATCCGGTGACTCAGGGTTGTGCACCGAGCTCAAAAACCTTCCTAAAGTCTACGAATGTATAGAGCATTTGACTCAGTTACTCTCTAATCTATTTATAATGTTCATTTGAACCAACAAAGTGCTTAGTTGGAAATGTAAAATGCATTTAGCTCAAACTATGAAAAATCCTTAACAATCCAGATGAAATAAATCAAGTTAATGCTTGTTTAATTCAGGCAGGAGGAAAAAGTGGCTTTAATATGGCCAGTGGGGGGACTCACCATCTGCCCCTGGCCAGATGTGATCAATTTATGAATTGATGAAGATGATCGGCCCACAAGTCACAGTGGCAGATTTAGAATTTCAACACAACAGGGTTCAGTGTGTTCAAGTGACCAGCTGGGGGCAGCAATGCACCTGAGCTGCAGCTAACATTATCAGCAGAGCAGAAACTGGCTGCAATCGTGCAATAAGATTTCTGCTGTGAAACAAGCGAAAAACATCTAAACTTTCTAAAGATGAGTCACATGAACCTAATATGAAGTAGCCTAATGACATATAGAAAACGACCAACGACGAAGAGTTATGTTACTGTTATGTTATATGAAAAGAACAAGTTGTCAATATCGGCAAAGGACGAAGATTATTTTACTCCTTGCTGTATATTTGCAGTTTTGGTCTTATTTTGCCTCCAGCTTTTCCAGACTATTTGCGCCTTCCTTGACAAAGATTTGTAGTAAAATGCGGCTTTGTGACTCCAGGGAACATTATTTACCAACATGAGGTCAATCAGTTATTCTGGTTCAGTCCATGAACACAATGTGTCATAATTTATCAAATTCATCTGGTCCAAATATGGATCTGAATCACAAACAGTGCAATCAGAAGGCTGACAAATGCAAAATCAGCTCTTACAAGCCCCTTTAGGTATACATACATGACATTCAAGGTTGTTGTTATTTTTTCAATATAAACATTTTTAGCACCATTTACTGTTTTTCGGGGAAAAAAAGCAAGCGTAAAACTTTTCTTGGCAAAATTTAGTGAATTAATTTGAAATTTGCCATTTACACAATCCTCACTCGATATTTAATGAGATACATCAAAATGCACATTAAAAAACATTGATAGAAACGCGACTACTGATGGCTTGGGGTGTCATGCCATGGCTTAGTTCTGGTCCACTGTGTTCTCTGAAGTCCACAGTCAATGCAGCCATCTATCAGGAAATGTAGCGCTCCAAGCTTCCCTCTTCAGACAAGCTGTGTGGAAATGCTGTTTTATTTTTTTCCAGCAGGACTTAGCCCCTGCCCAAACTGCCAAAAGTACCAAAAGCTGGTTCAATGACCCTGGTGTTCCTGTTCTTGATTGGCCAGCAAACTCCCCCTGAACTGAACCCCATAGAAAATCTGTGGGCTGTTGTCAAGAGGAAGATGAGAGACACCAGACCCAACAAGGAAGATGACCTGAACAGAGCTAACAAAGCAATCTGGGCCTCCATTACACCTCAGCAGAACCACAGGCTCATCGCCTCTATGCCACGGCGCACTGATGCAGTCATTCATGCAAAAGGTATTAGGTGCATAGAAACGAAAATACCTTTCAGAAGCCTGATAGTTGTGCTTAAAATTATTTTATGATCTCTCTAATGTGATGTTCTAATTTTCTAAGACACAAAATTTTGGGTTTTCTTTACCTGTTGGCCATAATCATCAAAAGTACAAGAAATAAAAGCTCAACATATTTATCTTTGTGTAATAAATCTCTATAAAAAACCATTTCACTTTTTAAAAGACTGGCTTTTAAATATTGCACTTTTATGCAATATTATCTTTTTGAGATGTACCTGTATTCCACATCAAAAAGAAGCCAGATAATCTCAGCTCCCCTTTGAAATCAAGCAACTATTCATTTAAAAGTTGTAATTATTTTAATGAGTTCAATTCAAACTTTTTTTGCTTTTGCAGTCTAGCATTATGATTTTTTTCTCATTTCCATATTTTGTATAACTTACCCGTATTGTTTTTTCTTTACCATAGGGCAGTTAGAAATATGACATGTTTTGGATTTGACAACAGAATAAATTACCTGAGTGGGAATATGAACTTTTTGAGTTTTAATTATTGAAACCCAGAGGGACTCATTTGGAATTTTGATAGATACTCTGTCAACACGCTTTTCATGTTTCAAATATGAAATGCAACAAATTAACATATACAAAAAATAAATGAACAAGAAAGACAATTTCCCCCTTAGGGGCAAATTAAGAGACCTATTTATAGCACTGATGGTTAAGCCCGCCCATGTTTATTATATCCATGTCAATTATAGCCAGAGTGAATAACTTTGATTTTCTTTCTCAAAGACCAGCAATGTTGCACAAAATAAAATACAATAAAAAGAGGGTGTTGAAACGTCAAAAAAGTTAGAATTGATCCTCTCTTCTAATGAGATGCACCACTGTTATTTAAAATAACTTTTCTATTTATAAACCTTGTCTAGATTGTGTTTAATTTTTTTTTTAATAAGACCTTATTTCTGTGTACATAGACCATTAAACTGACGTTTCCGGGTTGATAAACAGCGATCTGTCAATTAATCATTATCTCAACACTGCTATTCATGCATCCAATCACCTGTCATGCATTTTGTTAATTAGACTCACCTGATCCAGGTCATAATAACCATCTCGCCATCATTACACCAACTCTGCTCAGTTTCCTATCCAGATCCATCTGTTCCCTCCACATTACCATATTTGTTGTCTACAAACCCTTTCTCAGCTGCTCCTCATATTTTCCCAGCTGGTGGGCTCACTGTTCCCTCCGTTTTATCCTCCCATATCTATAGGTTCCTTTTCCATAAATCACTGTAAGAGGGAAAACCTGTGGCATAATTGTTGGAGAACAAAAAAAGGAGTGCTGTTTGAATGTGTGCTGTTTCCAGTATCCATCCAGTCCCTTTGACAAAAGGGTTATAAACCTGTCACATTAATGCTTATCTGCCTTGTGTTTCAATGGCCTAGGAACAGGCACAGCATCATGAAAATAGCTCTCCTGCATCACCTTCCTATGCATTTGACATTGGAGCATACGCAAGTTGAACTCCAGCTAAGCCAGGGTGTCCAAGTTCTTTTGGACATGTACAAAGATTCTGTGGCAAAAACAGCATAGTTGTGAGAAAATATAAAGACTGCAAAATGGGCCGCTGCTGCAGACACACTATACACTATGATATAATATTATACACAATGTCAACACTTACTGATTAAAAACATATCACAGCGGCTTCACCTCATGAACCCTGACCTTTTAGTTCAGCTAATAATTATTTGACCACTTACAGGCACTTGGAGCCTCTGCACAGAGTGTTAGATATTCATCTTAGATGTTGAGCGGAAAATTAAGGGAGACAGTGATGTCATAAAGTCACATAACCTTGTTTCCACGGAGGAGAACACAATGATTTTTACACACACTTTACAAAACTTTCAATTATACTTTGAGCCATGCAAGACACATTTTTAAATGTTACAATGTGCATGGAAAGAAAGCAGTGAGACAGCAGTTTTAGGGTGACAGAAATAGCACAGGTGGAAGACCACGGGAGAAGCAATGAAGCCGGCAGGCGGGGGTAGACATTAAAACCTCTCAGGGGTCAAAGGACCTTGAATAAAAGAAGCTGCTATGTCAAAAGGGAGCTTAGTTCAAGTTAATCAGAAAATGCAAAAGCCTGGGCACCCCTCTAGAGGCTCCTGTTAATCGCTATGAGAAATAGACAATAGCCTCCATCACTGACCTCTAAAATGGTGTAGGTCCCAAAGTGTATGTGTGTGTGTGTGAAGGGGGGGGGGGGGGGGCACTGATTCTATTTACCCCTTTATCTCATTTTATTTGCATTTTGATCTTTTCCACCTACCCCTCTGAATCTGAAAGCCTCCCCTCCAGAGTCTGCCACCCTGCTCTTCTTCATTTGTGTCCACATCTTTGGACGTTCCTTGTCATCTGAGAGTCTCACTTGTGAGTGAGTGGCTGTGGTTTAAGGCTACATGCAAAGCCATTTCATCTTGATGACGAACCTTAACTTTGTTTTCCTCTTTTTTTGAATCAGTTCACATCAGGACATACATGGAACTGAGTGTTATTTTTTTATTTGCTAGTACCGCCTAGATTACTTTTCCTTCCCTCAATGCATTTCTCAGTCATTTCTAAGAATATGAAAAGTACACCACCTGAAGGTCCATTTTAATAAACTCAATCTATATTGTGACCATCTGTCTTCAGGCTCACTACCAAGCTGTTGGTTCCCTTTCCTTATTATTCAGCTGACTGTATGCTTGTTTCCTTCATCCGTTTCTCGCTGAACCACCTGGTGACTTTGTCAATCTGAGTTTTATGCAAACTGTATCTTTAGGACTGTGATAGACTGGCGACCTGGCCAGGGTGTACCCCGCCTCTCGCTCATTGACAGCTGGAAATAGGCACCGGCACCCCTCGCAACCCCACAAAGGATAGACGTGTTAGAAAATGGATGGATGGATGTATCTTTAGGAGAGTAAGAGTGATGCACCACGAAGTTAAGATGCTTGTGTTGGGCCCAGCCATGGGAGACCGAGGACTGAACACACAGGAATCAAAAGGCTGGCAAAGAACTCTGAACGACAGAAAGCACATTATCAACCCATTTTCATGACAGCTCCCAGGACGGAGGAGTCACAGCTGGAATCCCTGTGATGTCTTGAGCGGTTTCCAAATTTGACGACGCATCCTTCGAAAGACTAAGTCTATGTAGGCCGGATCTTTTGGAGGTTACGAAGCCCAGAAGTGAGCGGGCTGTGAAATTGGATGGTCAACCCATAACCACTGTTCCTGCCCTTACCTCAGTACAACTGCTGTCGCATAGCAATCATTACAGCATGAAGTACAGATATGGAGCCCAGACTTTTGCTCCCTTACAATGGGTTATTTTAACCCTTGATTAGCACCAGCAGTTGTACCATCATCACAGGCATGCAGAAAATGTAAATTTAGTCTCTCTAGGTGCCGCTTAGATATCTTTATGTTCTGCTTTGTAATTTTCAAGCCATTCAGTTTTCTCTATTTTCCATTATGTCTTTTGAACAATTACGTCACAGTATTTGCGGCAAAGCTGCGACGGTCTAATCTTGCCTGCAAGCTGAATTCTCACGGTATTTGTGCGATCACAAACACACAAGATTCCATCTTGTCCCACTCAAACATTTGAGAAGCGACCCAGCACGAATTGGTCCATCACATTTCGTTATTACTGTTTAAGGCAGGACATACTGCTGTGCCGAACGCAAGACCTACCAAGCCTAAAATTAACATGGCAGCACAGGAGGATGTAGGCGTAGCTGTTGCTATCACATCTGTTTTGTCAGAATCCACAATTTCATATTTGAAAGAAGAAGAGCAAGAAGTGCTTTGTGCATTTTTGAATGGCAAAGATCTTTGGGCCTGCTTATGACATTTCCATTTGATACTGTGATTGGCTAAGAACAAACTTTGGTTGGCGGCACTAGGTCACTCCGCCCAATATAGCCCGGAAGGTTCTGCTGAATGTCCCTGCTTTGGGAGCAGGCTCAGACTGATAATGTGTAGAACTAAACCAAGAGTGATACAGATTATCCATCTGCTTTGCCAGGTTAGCTATTGTCATGAACTTCCGGTTGATGTTGATGTTGTGTTCAATATAACATCAACATCCTTGATATGTTTTTAACAGAAAGGTGGATACATGAATTTAATTAAGTTTCTTTGTGAGAGCAGATGGCAAAGGAAAGGTGGAGGAGTGACCACTTTGTTTAACGATTCACTAAAATGTAAGGTGTTTTTGGGCAAATTTGTCTCTTGAATAGTTGGCTCTCCGGGTAAAGAGGCCAGTATACTCTGGAATGTTTACAGCCCTCCTAAGTCCAAATCAAACCTTTTTAATGATTTTAATTACCTCCCATCTACGATATGACTGTTTAATTACTATGTGATACACTTAGAAATTTTGGTTTGACTCAACATGTTACCAATGTGCAACAATATTTTGTATTATTGCACATTCGCAATAATACAAAATAATACTAACTAACTTTTTGTTCATTGCATTGTCATTCAAGCTAAGTTTAGAAATTGTTTGTGGACTGGTTATTGTCTATTTTATTGGGTTTCAATAACTGTAAGTACAATAACAATCACTACAAGATATTAATCCACCATTTATGTCCTGGCTCGCAATACACATCCCCACAGACTTCTCTATAGCAGTAAGAGTCACAGCTCCACAAAATAACTTTCTGCTTGTTATGATGTGGTCAGCTCTCATTGTTAGCTCCCATTATTCAAAAATATCCCAGGAGCTTCATTTTTCATCACAATCACCAAATCGCTAGTCACTCCAGCAGATACCGATGCAGTAGCGGTGTTTTGTTGTTGCCATTGTATTGAGACATAATGATATTATTGAGACATATTATTAGTGAACAGATTTGTGCTGAATATCGCCTCAAGCGTTACCGCTTTGCTTATATGACCACAAGATGGCCGCAACACCTGCGTCTAAATTTTGTAATTTGAAGAATTCCCTGTGGGACTTGAGCACAGCATTCGACACAGTGGATCACTCTATTCTATTAGAGTGCCAGGAAAACTGAAATAAACAAATGAACCCTCCTCCACTATCCGGGACTACTCAACACTTCAAGTGAGGAACATTCAGCGGAAAACCAAACTAAAGAAGGCTGCAGCTCCGGATGGCATCAGCTCCAGGCTCCTGAGGCGCTGCGCGATGAGCTGTCTGGTAGGCAGTTTGCCTGGCATCAGATGGATGATGCCATCCTGTTTCTTTTTTAAAAAGAGCAAGTAGAATTATTCCACAATTTATGAAGGCACATTGTAAGCAACCTTTCATAATTTAATAATGGTCTTAGAATAACTTTAATAATAGAATTGCTTAAAGCCCAGTAACGGACTGCACTACTTTGTTTAGGAAAAAAGTTATTGTCTAGCAGCAGAGCGCTGATAATGTGCAAAAATTATTTTGATTTCAATTTCATGTAGTAGAGACAATACATTCCAACTGCTGAAACAGAACAGGGTCTGAACGTTTGGCATGACTTTATCTCTTTGCCATTACTGTGTGCAGCCAGGGGGAAAACGGTTTGCTTCTTTGCTTCATGCATACCAGGTATGGATATCCATGTAAAATATGGATGTCAGGACAAGTTAGTTTTGAATTGTCCACGGACGCTGTCAAACCTGCTCAGTTAAACACACAATACACATGCGCATGCGGAAACACACAAACACAGCCTCTACTCTTATCTTTGACCGGTGCCTTTTTGTCCCACTGTTATTCATTTAAAGACGAGCCTGATAGAATTCAGGGCTTCATTAGGCAAAGCCTTCCTGTTTTCCATCTGAATAATGGAATGTAAACAAATAACTGCTCGTAAACAAAGTGTCCTATGAGGGTCTCTGCTGCTACACTTTTTAATTATTCCTGACAATTTATAATAAATTGTTATGGCGTCTTGAGAAAGGGATGTAAACAGATGATCCAAAGAACATAGAGAGATAGATGGAATGGAGAGGAAAACAATAAGGTATCTTTCAGGCTGCGTGATGCGTTGTGAAGAAATATTTTCCGATAAATAGATTTTTTTCTCTATTTTATCACAGTAAAACTATTTTGATCCAAACACCTTTTAAAATAAAAAAAGGTAGATTTCAAATGGGTAATTTATTCATTCATTATTAGTGAACCATGATTTAACAGTGATTATCCCCATTTCTCTGGACAATTTAAATTCAGCCCATTAAACCTCTCTGACAACATGAAGTAGGGCTAAAAGATCCCTATAGAAAGAAATTGGAAATAAAAGCACTACTACCTATTAATCTAGAAAGGATTAGAGAACCGTTTGTTTTTTTCTTCATGTGTCCTGTCACAGCATTTCAGGCATACCATATACTGTAGAGAAGCTCATTGTCTACATGTGGCAGGGCAGTTCTGCTCAACTAAAGGATATTCAAGATTGAATCCTAATTGCAAGATTTGTTTATTAGGCAAGACAAGTTTAATTGTATAGCACTTATGCTGTTTAAAATGCTGTTTAAAATGCTTAATCCAGATTAAATCCAATTCAATCCAGACTGAATTCAACGTCAGAGCTAGCAGGCCACATTGAAGTGATAGTAAACTGTTTGTATGATCATCTATGAGGATTATTTCTGTGTCTGTGTTTGGGTGTGTGTCAGTGGGTGAGCGTATCTATAGAAGTAAGACTGTTTGAGTTGAGTGGCAGTATGGGTGCCAATTTGTTACCTGAGTTGCAAAAGTGGTGATAATGGTAGAAAGCTTGCAATACACAGCTGTCACGGTTTTAGAAAGATTTCAAGGGATAGATCAAGAAGACAGAACACATGCTTCACCAGAAGGTGAGCAATTTCTAGGGACATGGGAAGCTTCTTGAGATGAATTAAATGACAAGCTTTAAAGAAATGGTAAACAATTGTAAGAATAGTTGTAAATCCTTTAGAGACAGTTAACCCAGAGATGAAGTTCAAAGCAATATGGGAATGGGGATGTTTTGTAACTACCAGGGTAGGTTGATTTCAGGTCTTGTTCTCTCACATAAATGGCAAGAGAGAACATGTTCCCTCATGTCTTTGTAGAGCGAAAGCCACCAGAAGGTTTGCCTGATCAAAGATCAAAGCAATAGCATGGCCGATAACAGGGTGACAGGAACAGGAACCTGGGAGTATGTGCCCAATTGATAAGATGTGCGGTGACAAAAAAAGGCATAAATATCTAATTAAAGGGACCTGTACCCCAGTCGTTTTTAGAAGCTGCACTTGGAGAACCAAGTCGTGAATCTCCCAGGTAATAGCCCAAATGACACCAGATGATGGTAGATTAGTGGTATCGAGTGCTTCAGTATTAGAGAACTATTGTCTGGACAAGCCTCAGGTTTGGTGTTCAGCCTGTTCTGTAAGAGACGATGAAGTTAAAACATGAAAAGAAAAATTACCACCTCGACTGGTGTGGGTTAAGAGCCTCTTTAAGATATGAAATGTCCTTATAATCTATTCAGACAATGACAGGGTGTTCTGCTCCCTCCAACCTATGCTGCCAATCTTTATTAGCCATTTTTCATAGCCAGTCACTCTCAGTCCTCAACAGGTTGAGTGGTGGCCTAGTGGTTATAGCAGTAGACTTGCCTTTTGAGAAGGCTGCAAGAACCTTGTTCAAACCCCTGCCACTATGGATCTTTGAGCAAGACCCTTAGCCCCAGATTGCTCCATGGGAATTGTAAGTGGCCCATTGCTCCCTACTGGGATGGATTAAATGCACTAGACAAATTTTGTTGGAATTTATAATTGGAATGACAAATATTTCTTCTTCTTATAAAAACAGTTTATTTCTGACATAGCTAACAGCTGGAAGGAAATGTTCCACTGATGAAGTTTGTTTTCAGGGGTTATGGTTAGCTCCAGCCCCTCAATAGCTACTTCAATACCTACCTCCATAAAAACCAATTTCTTGGGATCTGACTTGATGAGGATAGGAGCTTGGGCACATTTATTTTTAAGATCCTGAAAACGTCTGTCAGCATCAACAGACCAGTTAAACATGCCTCTTGGAAGAAATAAATGCACTAAACTAAATTAACCTGCTGTAGAAGTAGGTAATGCCCAAGAAATATTGCAACTGTTTCTATTTAGTAGGTGTTGGCCGATTTAGTACTGCCTGGATCTATAAGGACAATACAGTAGGTCCCAGAGTGGATCATCGGGGTACTCCACAAGACAAAATAGCTATGCCAGGGAAAAAAGTATTTATACAAACTGTGAGACACCTATCTAAGAGGTAAAACTGGAACCATTTCAAAACCACACCAAACTTCCACTTGGACAGGAGCTGCACTCTCAGAGTTAAAACCAGGAACAAATTGTGTTTGCATCTACATGAAAGGTATTCAAACCCTGGTCCTCAAAACCAACTATCCTGGATGTTTTAGGTGTTTCCCTCCCCCTACAAACCTGTCTTCAATAACTGTGATTAACTGGCCTCTGCAGCCCTTGATGGCTGCTGAGGATGTAATGCAGTGTTACAGGACTGTTTTGAGTGCACAGACTGGGAAATGTTCAGGAATGCTGCAAATGAAAACCAACACACCAATGTAGAGGAGTATGCTAAATCTGTGTCTTCATACCTCTAGAAGGTAACCATGATGTATTATAAAACTAACTGTGGAGCTGGGTGGGACTCTGGTACGGCACTCAATTGGTTCAAATTCTACTCAAAGAACAGGGACTTCTTTGTGTCAATAGGTAACTTATCAAACTGACCAAAAGGAGCGGTAGAACTTGTAGAGCTCTGCCAGAACAGGAGGTAACTTCTGCAGAGGAGAAAAACAAGATATCAGTTCAAAATCAGAGAAAAGTAGTCTCATATCCCAATGGATATGACACAGGCAGCCAAATGGCCTGCACAAAGATAGGTCATCAGTGAAGCTCAGCAGCCACAGACCCCAGGCCAATAATAGATAGAGGTGGTGTACCATGCCCAATTGTCCACCAACCCAGCGACACCAGCATTTCCAGCCATGGAGTCAAGCCCTTGGCAGCTGGAACTCGGAAGGAGGGCACATTACCATTCCACCTGGTGAGCTAGCCCCAGAGAGATCAAGACGAAGGGATAGTCACCAAAGCACAGTAGCCTACAGCCCAAGGTGGGTCTTACACCACTCACCGTTCCGGGACATGGCCTGAGCATCAACAAAATGTTGTGATAAATGCACTAAAATGCAATTAAGTTTGGGTTGTGGCTGAGTTATTCAGGACACCACTGCTTGTTGACAGCAAGCTCTCCCCCACCTCAACCACAAAGCTCTAAGTGCGTCTAGTGTAATACAATTGAGGTGCTGTCAGGTTGTGTGGAGTTGTAGCAGGACCAAAATGCAGACAAGAGCTTGGGTGACACATGATGATTTATTTAAGCAACAGCAAACTTACAGGCAGGGCAGGCGAAGACATGGACCACGGGTAAGACAAGAAGAAGACTGGAACAGGGATAGGATAACGGAAGAACCGTTAGGAGATTAGGAGGAACCTAAATAAACAATACTAAAAAGGTGAGAACAGACAGAATGCATGATCCCCAGGAACCTAAAAATAATTCAACACCTGGGGATAGTGACAGGTGCTGGACTGGACTATACTTACCAGCGGAGGGAGGGGCACTTTCTGATGCTCCCCCATGCCTGCGATGTCTATCCTCACAAATCAAGACCCCTCTGGAGTGGAGTGTTGCAGGTCAAGAGTCATTTCTAAGGCTTTGGTAACTAATGGGCAGGATTTCCTGCTTCAGAAAGTGCTGAAGGAGAAAGTCAGGGGTGCAGGTCTTGACCTGTGTTATGCCACAAGACAATGATCCAAAGCAGACCAGCAAAACCACTTGTTGATTGCACATAAAATAAAGGTTTTTGAGGTGTATATGTCTAGAGAGTCTGAAAAGTCATTACCAGCTGTTTCAGAAGTTAAGAGGATGGGCATTATGGCTTCAGTTGAAATTGTAAGGAGGTCAGAGTGTATTATATCGGCCAAGGTCCCCACAAAGATACCACTACAAAGGCATGTTGTGAAAAGGCACAGGTGCTTCCTCCCTTTGCAGCTTTACTCCAGTGACCTTTGCTGCAAAGATAACTTTACAGCAACGATATCAATAGCAGACAGACTTATTTTTAGGTGCTTGACTCATGGCTGCCTCCATTGTTTAAGATTAAGGCTAAACCGTTTATTGGAGTGTAATATAGCCTAAAACACAGAAATAGCTTCATCTGGGGTTTTTGTTGTTGTCCTCAGCTCATCCATCATGTTATATCAAACAAAGATTTGACAGGGGACAAATGTTTCATCATTGTAAAAGTTTTTTTTTCTTCTTTGCAGATTGATTGTATTGTGTTTTCACACTGAGCTAATTGAAAAATGAGTGGAACATTAGAACCTTCTGATGTGGTGCAGGCCAAACCAGGCATGTAATCAGACGAAGACACAAGGTAACCTTTGCATTCACTCAATCTCAAACAGTGAGTCAATAAGTTCCTGATTAGAGGATTATAATCAGTCAGTTATATATACGCAGGCTGTTAATCACCTCTTGAAAACACATCAGCAGATTTATGAACTGCAAGATGAATGTTAAAGGGATAAAACTCTGTGTAAAAACACGTATCTAGGAAGCATTTAACGGGTTTCCTCAGGATGGGTGACTGGGTGTTTGGTACGTGCAGGGCCACCATGTGTCCAGCCTATTAAAATGCTTCACCAGAAAGGAAGATATATACAATTTGTAGACAACCAATATAAAAGGAAACAGGAACATATCATTATAAAGCTCCAGGTGGTTGGGTCATTAAAGGTCAGTGGTCTGAGAAGCTTTACAGACAATAAGGCGAAGGGACTCAATCTGGGGGAAGAGGAAACTGTTAAGTGGTTATTTATGACCACCATAGAACCAGGAAGATCTACAAACATCAGCTATAAAATAAGTGGAATTGTGATCATTTTAATTCGCTCTCCTATGAACAACTAACAGATTATAAAGAAAAAATGTGTGTTACAAAAGGAGACAGACCCCTTTAATGTTGTCATACTTTTTTGTGTATAAACCACAGAATATATATTTTTAGGTGACGGGCCAACACAGAATGGTGTATAATTGTGTAGTGAAAGTAAGAAAAAAAATTCTATTGTTTCCAGATTAAGTGTTCTATACCATTTTATTCAACACAACCAGAGTAACACGCAGATGGATTCTTTTCACTCATTAGTTGTCTCACGAAGGCAATAGGTTGCAGCAGAAGTAATTCAGGGGCGTCTGAGTAATTATTTAATTATTTTCATATTTTATTTGTAAACAAAATTGCAATCTCTTCATGTCCTTCCACTGCACAATTTTGCACTGCTGTGCGCTGGTTTATCATATACAATTTGAATAAAATACACTTTGTGGTTGTAAGGCGACAAAATGTGACAAAGTTCAAGGAGTATGAATAGATTTGCAAGTCCCCAAATTAAGTGGTAAAGATGAAAAAATATATATAAAAAAGTTGCAAGTCTTTCTTGAGTATGGTCCTCTTTGTCTGATAAGTCCTTTGTGATGAAAGTCATCACTGATACATTTGTCAGGACAGAGAAAAAAGTTAATTACTTTTTAACATATCTATCCATCTGTGGTTGTCTGCCATTTGACTGGAGAGCTAATGTCTGCTCTTTTTCCATTTTTTACTTATTTTTTACTATCCTGGTGCATCACTTTAAAAGAGCAAATTTATTACTTTAAAGTCCTGGTTGAATGTGACTGTTTAAATTAGATATAAAAACCTAATCTTCATGAAAGTGCATCACATCATATGCATTGAAGCTCCATAGACTTCAAACCCCCCATTTGATTATGGAGGCAGAAGTGTCATACTGATGAAAATAGATGTACTGTGGGAGGTTCTGCCAATCAATGTTGGAGTAATTACAGCTTTCTCCCTTCCGTTATTGAATTTGACCCCCTGATTTGAAGTCTTTCATCACATTAGTGTAAAACAGGATTGCTTCATGACCCTGGTGGATACATGGAACATTACAATAATTCTGTTTTGTATTTTAAAGTATACCGTAAAACACATACCCATATTTCAGATCATTGAGGGGAGGATTTATGTGCATTTTATGCCATCTTTTTAGGGTTCCATTCTTTTCTTTTTTTAATCAGTAGAAAACAGCATTAAATGGTCCTAGTCATATATCTCAAGATCATGAATGCAAAAAAACAATATATTAATCGTCAAATAAAACAATATACATTAAGCATTCATCCTGATATTGTTTAGTTGTCTTTTTTGAGCCTGAAAATAAATTTGCACTGGACGCGATCAGCAGATATAAATATTGTTGTGCAAATGTCGGCAGTACCGCAGGACTATCAGAATAAGAGATGGCAACAATTGATGCAGAACTCATAGTCATAGTTGACTAGGTCCCTTTAACATTTTTAGAATGTGTCCTGGAGACTATCACAATTGTATTTTTGATCTGAAAGACATTTAATCGGATCTAATGATGAAGGCTGAGGACTGATAGAGTCCCATAAAGGGAAGTGTTGTGAAAAAAAACTAATCATCTCTGTCCCTCTAAGGAAATAATCAGGTAATTAAAATGATTTGTGATCATCATAATTTAGTACCCTACGCGGGAGTAATCTCACATAGGCACTAAATTAGGTAGAGCTGGCCCTGGCTTTTGGTGTTCACTTTTGACATTCACGCGGCCTCATCAGTGCACAACAGATCATATTATACCCCCAAAACCTAAGAAAAATGAATTTTGTTGTCATGACTCTTTTAAGAAACCCGCGGTTTTGTTCAATGGATGGGGTTGTGTGCTGCAAGGTCAAACAGTCCGATGCTTGGAGGAGTAAGGAGCAGTAAGGAGAAGACAATTTTACAAACCTTAATCTATCAAAAAAAAGTAGTAAACCAGTAATCAGAACTCAGTTTTCTAATCATGATAAAAGAAAACTGTGGGCAACAATATCAAAAGCTGAAGTAAGGTCCATCAGTACAAAGATCACAGTCAGGCTGAGCATCACCATTAACCAAATATTATTATCATTAAAGCCGTTAGGATACTGTGTGAATATTTAAAACAAGACTGAGAGATTTAAAAAAATTCCATTCTCATACAAAAACATATTTAATTGAATAAAAACAATTTTTTCCAAGATTTTAGAGCGGAAGGGAAGCTTTGAGATAGGTCTGAATTTTGATTAGACAGAACAGTCGATTCCCTCACCTAATTATACTGAACTCTTGAATTGAAGGCATCCAGACATACTGTCTGATTAATGTATTTCTACAACTGTGGGGACTTATGGAGTGTTGAAATTGCATCCCAAGATGACCAGGTCCTCTTTAAATATGTAGAAAATCAAATAAAAAGAGGTTCTGATGTCACGGCTATAATTCATTCTTTCCTTCCTAACGCAGTAGAACAGTAATCATTTTCACTCCCTTCACCCCGGTACAAACAGACCATAAACAGCAGCACGTAAAATGCAATAAATATGACAGAACAAGATGTTCCACAAATAAGTATAATTTTCTCACACTTAGGCACATAATGTACAATTTCTGATACACCAACGTGCATAACAAAATCACAAAGCAATGCAACAGCTCTATGGGTTCAGCGGCATCTACTGAACCCATAGAGCTGCAGACAAGCTCACTATATGTTCATTCTATCTGATAAAAGCTGCCTTATTGTTGAAACATTGGTATTTTAAATTGCCTGCAGTACAATATTAAATCAATATGTCTTTTAAGAAAGCAAAACTGAAAAAACGTTCCCTCCATTAACCCTCTCTGTCAGACTTACCCTAGCAGAGCACTATACCTCGTGTACTTGACTGACTAATCTTTAGCATAGATCTGTCTTATTTTCAACCTCTGCCTGATGGTTTTTGTTGCTTTACACTTGCTTCCATGTACCTGTTTTGCAGTATAATGTTTTGATAATTTTCTTTTGTGTTCAAAGAGATGTCATAGTACACAATAAAGTAAGTCCCTCATTTTCTTTCCGTCCATGACTTTTATAAACATTTAGTGACCATTATAATAAAAAACATATCCCTTGAGATATCTGTATCTATTAGCTCATTCCACGCTATCTTGCCTTTACAGTGTTGCTGTTTTAAACATTAGAATGACTGAGTTATATAGAAGAATAACTATTACTTCAAAAATTTAACACATTTAACTTGAGTCTTTAAATGGAACCGTTGAGGTCGTGTTGCCCATAATCCTTAAAATGTAAAGGGCCAGTTCAATCAGTGTCGCTCTGTCTTTGCGTAGGAGTGTGCCTTGGTAAAAATTTGAGGTGTCCTTTCTTGAAACTAGTCTAGCAGCCTGTAATCTCTGTGGCAGGAGACCTCTGAGAACATACCAATTACTGCTTGTCTCAGAGAAAAGAAGCTGACCTCAGCAAGGAGGTGACCAATAATTATCTTTGCCTAAACAGCTACATGGAAAATGCTGAAATGCTTGTTTTATGAGATCAAATCTTCATAAAATAGAAAAACACAAGCTTTTGAAATCAGTAAATAAGACTATGGTGTTGGGAAATAATGAGTAAGCTCTTTTCTGTGGGCAGAGGGTTTACAGAAAAATTAGTCATCACTCAGCTTAAATGGCACGTGGGTATTGATGCATTGATTTGATGGTGAATAACAACCCACATTGAAGTTACACATATACCTCTGTTGGACCAGAGTCATTCTGTAGTCCCAAAGTCAGTTTTTAAACCAAGCTTAACTGCCAAGTAAAACATTTGTTTAAGATCAGATTTAAATAAAAAAAATTGATAGGTCCAGAAAAAGTGCAAATCACGCAACAAATAAATCTAAAAGACAACTTAATTTGCTTCTTTCCCCATTAGTGAATTTCTTTCAGTTGTAATATGGTGATATTAGTATCAATTTGTGAAAAATTATGTAATAATCTCTGCCTTTATCCTGGGCTGGATGATATAGTAGAAAAAAAGCACATCAATAAAATACAAATCATACTGATCTATATGGATAATTATCAAAACATCAACAAAAATATATCTTAAGTGCAGTCCTTGCCATTTCATGCTTATGCTTATATATATAGAAAACAACATGCAAACATTGAATTCACCCCTTTATTAAATCAACTTTTTATAAAATCTGCAAGTTTAAAAAAAACAAGAAAAAACAAGTGCTCTCTGAAATCATCATGGGGGGCGGTGCGTTCCTGGGTCTGTATTTGTGATTGGTTGGGAGGATTAATGACTGATAGGCTAAAATGCAAAACAAACGAATACTGCTCTTCTATTAAATTTTTTACTGACCCTTTTTTTTATTGGTCAGTAAAATAATTCAATAACAATATATATTGTTATTGAATTATTGTCCAGCTCTACTTTATCCATCTATCTTTTTTGAGAAATATAATTGCGAGAAATAATGTTAAATCTGAATATATTTTTATGTATTGATTCTGTACGGGAAGATTGAAATAACACTTACTTTCATCTAAGGTTTGAACCTTTGAGTTGTACACACTGCGCAGTAATGACAAGACGCTTTCCAGAAATCAGCTGAAAAGACAAAAACAAAATGAGAGCCATTCACCATGAACAGTGTTCTCTAACCAGCACTAATACACTTCCATCCATCCACCCATCCATCCATGACACTAGCAGTCAATAGGTGATCTACATACAGAACAGATCACCAGCTGACCACAGTATAAGACCTTCTAAGTCAAGCCAAGAACTCGTGCTAGTAAAGCTCAGGTGATGCGGGACTGACCAGATGTCTTTAAAGCAGACGAGGAATAGGCCTTAGTTCTTGTTACTTTGTTTTTCCTTAAGCAATATACACCATGATGATAGCAAAACACTGAGGAGAACAGTGAAATATTACAACGTAATTGACCTAACTAGTACACGTGCTTAGTCCACTAGCTGAACTACTAAGAACAGTTTGACTGTAAACAACGAAGAAAAGATTTATTCCACACAAGCAACTAAAAATCATATAAAACAACAACCTGTGAAAACACATGGAAAATGTCATTTTAATTTATTTTTAAAAGAGATATTCCAGATATTAGTTTTGTTGCTTTATTAAGTTGAGAGCTACAATGCAAGATAGAGAGAGAGAGACAGAGAGGAATTATGCCAACTTGTTTGCATGTTGGTGTTGTACAGGTAGGTAGAAAGAGTCAAACTGTACAGGCTGGGTAGTAACCACAAGAAAAATCCTGGATATAATGAAGGACACCCCTGATTTTGTATTCAGAAAACAAAATGTAATTTTTCTACACTCGACTGTGCATAGGCTTACTCCATTGCAGTGTCACTCTGCGCTGGTTAGCTAAACATGAGGATGACACTCCACTGACAATAAAACACATCCTGGATAAACTGAAGGATTAAGCAAAATTTGTATTTGTAAGAAGAAAATGTCCATTATTTTGCATTAATTGTGATTTCCAACCCCAAAAACACATAGATATAGAGAGATATTAGTGCTGATTTGTGTGTGCAGCTGGTTTGCTCACCATTAGTCCTGATAATAATGGCTAAATGCAAACTTGATGGAAGGTTTTCAGTAACTGGCTAAACTTTGTTTGATTTTAGTTATAACATTGACAGTTAAAATGCCATTTGAATGTATTTGCCTCCAAAAATGCTTATCTCTAAGTTTTTCTTTTCATATTTCATCAAAATGTGTGAACAGTTGTGTACATACTCCTGGGAGGGTGAGCGGAGATGTTTTAAGATGCAGGAGGTCAACTGCAGAAGGACATGAAAGATTTCTGTTGACAGATACAGATGGCAAAGTTTAGATCCCATAAATAAATGATGTCACTCTGCTATCACCATCATATCTTATGGTTACTGGGATCTTGGGGAAAAGTTATGTGTTTACCAGCTTCTCGCTATTTAAAGTTGAAATGATCATAAGTCACAGCAGGTGTACCAAACTCCTGCTAATGACTTAGCGACAATAAGTATATCCACATGCAGTTATACAGCAGATATTCACTCTCTATGGTGTCAAACTAAGGACACGTGGAAAACGGTTCATGCAGATGTTTCATTGATAATATTCAACGAGACGACGTGAAAAATTGTTTTAGTTCATACTGATTTTGACTGAGCTTAGTGCAATAAAAAAGCAGGTCCGCATTGACGTTTGATTATTTGAACTTTGCAGCAAAGGAATCTGGCTGTTGGGAATTTACATACCCATTTTTTTCCAGAAGTGCTGATGCAATGGTTTATAAGCAGCAATCTGCTGTAGTTTTCTGATGATGCATGATAAATGGGAGATGCTGAAAAGTGCATCTTCCATTTCTAGATTTAAAACAAGGACAGAATGACACATGGAGAATTGTCACAACATTACAGAATATCAGCCTATTCCTCCAGCAGCACACAGAAAACAAAGAGAGATGCGGGTGTGTTTTGAGCTAAAAGGCCATTTTGATAAATATGTTTCTACCAAGACTTAAAAGCGTATTTGTTTCATATTTCAGGCCAAGACTCTCAATTACATTCTATGCAAAAGCAATCAAAAAATTGCACTTAGGTTCTTTGAAGTATATTTTAATTGATCAGTTCAAGCAGGCAGAGCTTTCTTTGAGATTTCTTAATCACTTTAACAAAGCATAGATTTCGATGGCAGACCATTTTCATGCTACCACAATTACCAGAGATCATCCATAATTAATGTTTTAACTAACAAGGACTCATGTTTTAGTTTTATGTGCTGGAATATAAACTAATACTGCTCACTACATCAACTCTGTAGCAATGTTGAGCTGTGACAAAGTATTATTGGTCATAAATCGATCAATACTTTTTAGTCTATCCAAAAAAATCTATCTTTTAAGTCACAGAATTACATATTACATACAAAGAAGCATGGGAAGAGTTGTCTTGAGTTCTTAGAATCAAAACAGATTACAGAATCAACTTAAAATTATTAACCCACAATACGAACTACTAACATCAAGAGTCAGGTTTATCAGTTATCAAACTAATGCCTATTCAGTAATCATTAAGAGTGCAAAAGGCACAAAAAACAACTTAAAATCAAACAAACAATTAAAGAACGTAGTACGTGACACTGCAAAAGGTGAAATTTGAAATCTGTATGTCTAAAATGTGTCCAGAGTTTGTCAGTCCGTGAACTGCTTAAAGGAACTATACCTGATTTTGCACAAATTCGAACCCTGAGTGAGGAGAACAGTTGAGTTTGAACTGTAAGCCCCACTGCTATCAGTTTTTTCCCCATGAGAAACCCTCATCATATACGACACTAAACACACGCCTCAAGCTCGTGCACAATTGTCCAGAGGAAACGAGGCGTCATCGAGGGACTTTTCTTTGTTTTATTTAAGATAAATGCCTAGGTCTAAGGCAAATGATGTGTTCCTATGTGAATGGTCAACACTTACATGCATGCCTCGCTGTTCTGTTCACATACCCTGTCGTGCACGCGCTGGAGGAGCTGCTGCTTAGCAACGGCTCCGCAACTCATTGTTCCATTGGTAGAGAAAGGCATCCCAGGTTGTCTCCAGTTTGCTGCTTGTTTCTAATTAAAAAAAAGCCTGAAATTGCTCGAAAGTACAATTAGTCAATTATTATTATTATCAAATTACATATTTAACTCAATACATTGCATAAAAAGTATTTTTCTTTACAAGACAAAAATAAATTAAGGTATAGTTCTTTAATGCAATACATTTTAATTGTGAATTTTGAGTTATTCTGAGTTTGAATGCGTAATTTAGTCTGAAGCCCCTTTTACATCATTATTCTACAATAAATGTACAACTGCAAAAGGATTAACAATTACTTAGATGTTTTACAACTAGCAGTTTACAGATTACGGTGGATTTCCCAGAGACAATGCTATATGTTGCAGTGCTCATGCATCCGTGTTTGTGTATATCAGCTTGTCTTAGTCACTCCTCCTATTTTGGGGATGCCAGAAGATTACCTATAAGGTTAAGCATTGGTAATAAATGCTTTAACACCAAGCAGGGGGAAGCAGGTTCTGAAAAAAAAATTCTGGTCCATAAGCAGTTTAAAGCAGGGGTGTCAAACTCATTTTGGTTTAGGGGCCGCATACAGCTTAATCTGATCTCAAGAGGGCCACACGAGTAAACTCATTGCAAGATTAAATAGAACTAATAAATGTGAACTTGTTGTTGATTTTTATATTAAATGAATTTCACTTTTACACAATATATTGTGAATAACCTCAGCGTTTTTAAGAAAAGTATGTGCAAATACTTTTACTCAGTTAAACATTTACTTGTGCATTATACGTAATAACTGATCACAGTGATTGTTGAAAAACATTTATTCACATTTTTTGGGACTTAAAAACACTGTCCTGCATGACAAAATAATAAAACAGATAAAAATTAAGAAATTATTTAAAATTAAAATTAAAAATTATTAAATTAATTATTAAAAATAAATTTTACACATCAAGCTCAGTGCTACCATCTGCTGATTAAATCACAACGCCCCTCGTGGACAATATAGTAACTGCAGATTTTTAATTAAATGAAGTACATGTTTTTTTCAATAATTGTTTTATCATTCTCTTCCTTTTATCTGCTCTTTCTTTCACCTTTTCTTTTTTTCTTCTTGTTCTTCCTTTCCTGTCATACTTTCCCATTGTAGTGTCCACATCATTTGAGATATTCCCCGCATGAATCATAATAAAACTATTCACATTCATAAATCAAGCAGAGCACTATGGCAAAAGCCATACTGCTCCACTGGTGAAAGTCAAATCTTTTTGGCATTAAGACAATTCTTATTGCCACATTGCCAGACAGGACACTGAAAACAAAAATCATTGTTGAATAATGATAATGCATTTAGCCACCGGGCCGGAGTAAATTGTTCGGCGGGCCTGAACTGGCCCGCGGGCCGTATGTTTGACACTCTTGGTTTAAGGTAACTGAGCTATTCTACCGGAATGGTGTAAAGAATTGGGCATGTTATGATATGTTGCCAAAAGAATGGCACAACAGAAAGAAAATAAGAAATAAATGACAAACTAATCTTTGACTTATTTCCATGAAAAGACATGTGACAAACGTATAATACGGTCAATTTCCTACTGCTAAACTGTATCAACAAATTGCACTCAGATAATGTGTTTATTTCTGTTTAACAGAAACATTTGAGGACAAGTAACGTAGATATCTATATGTTGGGGACAGAATTAGAATTCTTTGCTGAAAGGTAGTAGTGGTCCGATTATTCTTTTGATAAAATGTGGAAATTTGGAGCTACGTCCTTTTTATAAAGACTTTTCAAGGGCAATCTACAAACAGATAGGTATGAGATAGACAAACATATTCAGTCACATGTTTAAATTCTGATTATCATTCCAAATATGCAATTGTTTCCCAAGACTCCCAACCATTTTTCAGTGTTTTGCATTTAGAATAACTCATTAAAAAGCATGAAAAAAATTAAACTTTCACTGGCAAAAGTATCCTTTGCACCTGAACATTTACATTATATCTACAGGTTGCAGTGCAATTTGTTGAAAATGCAGTCCACAGTGGGGGAATTTTGAGTTCAAAAGCACATTGAAGCATGCAGATACATGAAAAGGAAAAATAAATAAAAATAATAATATAATATATATATATATATATATATATTAGAATATGAGACTGTACAATGAGGGCACAATTACAACATGGGAAAAATACAGGACAATCATAAGTTATTAAAAATTTTTCTTTTTTTCATCACAATATAATTATGAGCTAGGTATTCATCTTCCTCCTTCCTTAACCTGCCTGCACCCTCCTCTTTCAAATTATGCTCTACTTTCTCTCACATAATAGCTCATCACACTCAACCCACTCAGTCATGCGTTCTCAGTCATTTTCTTGGAGGGAAAGGGTTACCTCCAATTCTTCTGTTCCCTGTTTGTTCTCTTCCCCCCTGCCTGCAACATCCTCTCCTCTAATCCTCTTTTGAATGTTTTTGTTTTTCTTAATCTGAACAACAGTCTCAGTGAATCCAACAGAAATCTAATTAAATTCAATTACTTTTCTTTACAAAGCTTACATCCTCCTGTAGGCTAAAAGAAATATCTATAAAAGGACAAAGGAGTTGGCAGCAATGAAGGATGTGGCGGATGACTTTAAGGGACCTTTTGCCTTGACGGCATAAGCCTTAGAGCACAATGCACCATTATATAAACCATAACGCACTCTATATAAAGCATAACATACTCAATATGACGACAAACATGGCTGTAGCTCTGTCGGCTACATGTGCTGAAATAAAAAATGGTTCCAGGGGTCCTAAAGTACATCAGGGATGTGTCCTCAGCCCTGCTTTCTTCACCCAGGACTGTTCTGCTATCCACCTCTTCAAGTTTGCGGATGACACCCCTGTGGTGGGTCTGATCTCCAACAATCATGAGACCCACTATAGAGATGAGGTCCACAATATGACGTGGTGGTGCTCCGGGAACAACCTGATCCTGAACAAGGAGGTAATAATAGATTACAGGAGGTCCAGAAGGACTGAACACGCTCCTCTCTGCATATAGGGGGAGGTGGTGGAGCGCGTGGACAGCTATAGATTCCTGGGCCTCCACATCTCCTCCGACCTCTCCTGGACCGTGAACACCTTCCATCTGGTGAAGAAGGCCCAGCAACGACTCTTCTTCCTCAGGAAACTGAAAAAGATCTGGACTTTCCACTAAACTGCTAAAGGACTTCTATAGGGCTACCATAGAGAGTTTGTTATGTCTCAGCATAACTGCATGGTATGGGAGCTGCACAGTACAGGAGAGGAAGGACTTAGCACGGGTGGTGAGAACAGTGCAGAGGATTGTGGGATGTCGTCTGCAGGATATGGACTCAGCGTATGCAGCACGAGTCCAAAGAAGGGCCAGACACATCTACACTGATCCCACCCACCCAGGCAATGTGCTGTTTGCCCCTCTCCCATCAGGTAAACGCTTCAGAAGCATTAAATCCTGTGAGGGCTACTGCCTCCTGATGTTACATCAACATATACATACGTTAAAATCGCTCCACTGTTACTGCCGCAGTTCTTCAGCAGAGGGTGATGGAACCCTGCTGAGAGGTTGTCCATCAAAAGCTCATCATATGTTACAATCTATCATGATTTAGGTTTTTGTTTTGTTCTGGACTAATTAGTTTCCACTCCTCTCAGCCGACAGTCATCTGTCACCACCCAATCAGCCCAGATCAGCTCCACCTGCTGCCAGTAATTGCTGTCAACTCTGCTCACCTGTTCACCTGCCTACATTTACCTGCCTCAGTCATCCACTCACTGCCAGAACGTCTCATATCATCTTGTTTCATCTAGTGCGATGTGCCCTGCCTCTACTAGTTCCTATGTGCTCAGCCAGCTGAACTCTTCTGATAAAAGTCGCCTGTGTCTGCATGCTGCGCAAGTCTTCCTGTTTCCCCGTGAGTTTCAGCCGCTTGCTCTGCCTGTTCTGGTGGTTCCCTGGTCCACATCACCTGTTCTGGTCTGTTACCATCTACTACCTGCATCTTTTGGTCTCCTGCTCAACCCTGCCTGCCTGCACCTTCAGCCATTATTCATCTGTCAAATCTGGATCTACTGCCACTATTCATCCTCACAATAAACCTTTTAAAAACATAACTCTGTGTCCGGCTGAATATCAGATTGACCAGCATTATCCATTACAACAATCCATCTAATGTTAAATATGTTCAAGTCCATCATATGGTACAATCACACTACTGTTTGTCACTGATTTAAAGTGTTTGGCCCACATGCAGATCACACTCAGGAGACCAGAATACAAAGGTACATAAACATTTATTCAACAAGCTAGAGACGACGGCGAAGGGAGTCGACGGGGACGTCTGGGAACGTGGGGGGCGAGGTCACAACTCTGATGGCACAGAACGAGAGGTTAGTACTAAGACCACGAACGAGGGGAAACTACAAGGTGTAAGGCTTACCATGGGTACATCCGGAATAAACCCGAGGGGAGGAGGTGAGTGGGCTCTGCTTAGAGGACTGCCTAAGGCAGGACGTCAGGGCCGCGGTGGAGAAGGTGGCTTCGAGGCAGGGAGGCTGAGCGATGGAGGGTGAGCAGGGTCCGAAGGGCGTGACTTGGGGAAGCGTAGCTGGCCGGCTGCCAGCTGGAGACCACATAGGAGAATACAATGGAGTAAGACAAGGAGATTCTACAGGAGACCTGGGAATGCTGCGGAGCACAAGAGACACAAGTTAGCGCAAGGAGCGAGGGACGTCTTAAAGACAGAGGCCCACTGAGTCATACCACAAAGGTTAACACTCTGGCAGTGTAGTGCTGGCAGCCGTCTGCTTCTATGCTCCCACAGAGGGCCGTGTGATGCAGGGAACCTGCGGCTCAGTGCCTCCCCGCTCATCAGCAGCCACCTGCGGAAAGAGAGGGGGGGAAATAGAGGCCCACAGAACCCTGACACTGTTATTACCTATTTGCACACTCTTCTCTTAGGAATATCAAATTGCACATTTCTATAAATGTAGCCTCAAAATCATTGCACAAAGCACCTTATTACCTCACTATTTGTGATTCATGAAGGACGGGCTAATCTGTGCAACATGGCTCATATCACCTGCGTAGGGACTGATATCAAAACCCTTGGACTCTGACACCAATGTTTTATCTTTTTCAGGAGCTAATGTGAAAAAAAGATGTACACATGTTTATAGTCTGTTGTTTTTTTGCATGTACTCCAAGCCGGAGTATGTCCTGAAAAGAATTTCACCGCGGTAACACACGGTGACAATAAAGAATCTTGAATGAAACCTGAGTGATGTTCCCAAAAAAACTCCTGTGAATGAATCACCAGACTGTTCTGCTGCCTTTTCCTGAGAACAAGGCAGTATGACCTTAGCCACCCCATAAACCGTAAGGCTGAGCAATAATTTTATCGTGGTTGGCACTGCCAAGCATCTGTCATAATTACCCTGGGCTTCTGTGGATGTTACACTCCCACAGGTAAATGCTCATAAAAGGCTGATATGCACAAAAAAGTCCTGCATCTATCAAAACATGGCAGTCATTGCCAGCTTTTTAAGCTATCTACACATTTATGTCTCAGCTATTAACTATAAAACGGCCTCTCAAGCGTGTAAATGGATTAGTCAACATTACTGGTATTTGTAGAGTAAACTATCCAAGCAATTTGACATTAAAACCAAGTGGAAATTATGCAAAGCACTTTAAGTTGTGTAATAAGCTTTAATTTTGCATTTATGCTGCTTCTTACTGTACAGGAAGGATATAAAGCAGATCGACTGATAACTGCTGTCCTTTTTCTACCCCTGATCATTTAAATTTCAAATACCACGCTGCCTGCGGTCTTTTCATCTTCAAAAGGATAAAAAGAAATATAGATCATGCTGCTGTTAGTGTATGATCTTATGTTAGCTTCTTCAGTGACCTGATTTATATGCAGCGTTTGTTAAACTGCTATGATCTGATTAGTGCCGTAGTTATATAAAAGAAAACAAATCTGAAATGGGGACAATTGCAAAGAAATGTACAGTGACTGCTGCATGAAGGTCCACAGGATTAAATTAACACTTTGTATAACCAAGTTTAAAAAATGTAGTCCTATTTGAGTTTCATGAGGTTATATTATTGATTGTATTCATAAATTGCCCCTCAGATCTTAGCTATTGATGTAAGATTAATCAGAGCTAATAAATAAGGTTATAATTCTTAGTGGCAAGAACTGTACTACTTAATCTAAATTGCAATTAATTCATCTCTACATTCAATTTACAATTAATAAAAAAAATTCCTTTCTTATTAACCCAGTTTTTTTGTTTGTTTGTTTCTCTGCTGACACCATGTTGGGGATTATGAAACAGAAACCTCCCATGTTCCCATCAAACTGCAATGCAGCTAAAGTATAAAGAGTATTAAGTCCAGTTTTGTCCATCCCGTTTTACTAACATTTCCTTTCAGAACCAGTGCTGCACCAAACTAAAGTCAGACACATGACAGGGTCAGAATACTGTATATCTTTTTTAAATCAATGTGTCCTGTATTTTAAATGTCAGCCTCAGATATTCTGTTTCATAGTCGTTTCGTTCCAACATGTATTTGTAGGACTTCTAACTATTTTCTATCGAAACAGAAAATTGTGTTCTGAAAGCTGCACACTGATGCACAGCTGTGTATTTGTTTTGCTCTTATTTACAGTCCGAGCACTGTCGGGGCCATTATAAGTGTCCTTTACTTCCAAACAGCGCCCTCAGGCAAAGACCACCTGCAGTGAGTCTGCTTCGCATTAAGATTTAATTTCCAGCCCTGATGTACCATCACAATGTCAGAAAAAGCCGCCCGGTCACCATCAGTGTCCCAGCATTAGAAGGGCTTTGGTGCTTTGCAGCCATTTTCCTCATGACTTCAAAAGGACTCATCAACAGTTATTTGCTACAATGATGTGACAGTCTGATAATAATTATTATGCTTGGGAAATAATAGGAAAAAGACACCTGTATCACCTTTTACTATATATTTACACCTTTATTTAAAAATCAGCAAGATTAAAATCATTCTATTTTTGGGTATTAGCTCAGCCTGTAATACTATTATTTCACAGCATGTGGTGAAGAAACCAGGCGCTCTGGATTTTAACTCCTATTTGTGCAACTAGCTGTTTTAAAAATGCTCACAAACATTCCAAGTGGTGCAGGTGAAAACAACATTTTTGGTGCAATCTCTCAGAGTAGTGGTTCTCCTCATGGTTAGGGTTTTGAGTCCACTTTGGTTTTCTCTGATGAGTCGTGACGAGTGCACAATGTCCACTCCAAAAGCATGGGAAGCTTACAAAGTATGTGGACGACACCATAGTAAAGCACGTCATGACAGTACTCTAGTAAAGTACCCCTGTGCTGCTGTGCTCTGTTTGGTTTCTGCTCTGTCTTCTCTGACCTCCAGTCAGTCGGGGCAGATGACCGTTCACACTGAGCCTGGTTCTGCTGGAGGTTTCTTTCTGTAAAAGGGGAGTTTTCCTCTGCAGTGGCATACATCCGCCACAAGGTGTCACTAATCCGGCATGCCACCTGCCGCCCTTCTGCGAAAATGCTTAGATTTTCGGGTTATTTAATACCTACTATATATTTACATTCAATTATTCATGTATTAAGTTCACATAATTTAACAAACATGTTCAAGCAACACACTGACACACTGTGGCCGTTAGGTGCCACAAAGATGCCACGATAAGTCCATAGGATGGCAGGATGCCACCAGCTGCCACAAAGCTGGCGGTAATTAAACAAGGTTTTATTGGAAATAATATGAATAAAACATGGTTATTTGGAAGTAGTTAGAGTAACGGGTAGCTAACAAATCATTTGCCCACACACAGCCACAGGAATGCAGCAACAGCTGTGACATCTTCTTGGTAAGTGCATACCAGTGAAAGTCCTGCAGCCATCGCCGCAATTGCCACTCCTGCTGCCACAAGAAGAGCCAGTAGTTGGTGGAGGTGTCACAAGAAGTGCCAGGACTTGGTGGAGGTTCAGCTTTTATTGGAAATAATGCAATAAAAATATGATTATTTACAAGTAGCTATAGTGTAACAGACGTCTGTAACAAACAGTTTGCGTAAAAACAGAAACAGCAGTTCCACACCGCATGCCACACCGCATGCCACACCGCATGCCACTCCGCATGCCACATCGCATGCCACACCGCATGCCACTCCGCATGCCACACCGCATGCCACACCGCATGCCACTCCGCATGCCACATCGCATGCCACACCGCATGCCACACCGCATGCCACATCGCATGCCACACCGCATGCCACTCCGCATGCCACATCGCATGCCACACCGCATGCCACTCCGCATGCCACTCCGCATGCCACACCGCATGCCACTCCGCATGCCACACAGCATGCCACACCGCATGCCACTGCATGCCACACCGCATGCCACTCCGCATGCCACTCCGCATGCCACACCGCATGCCACTCCGCATGCCACAAATCACAGCATGCCACAGGAAGTGCCGGTGTCAGATGCCGCTGCCACAAATTGAGCCTGCTGTCTCTCCATTTTTGACCATTATGTCTGTATCATTTGATTGAATTGCCTTTGTAAATTGCCCTAACATGGCATGTGTTGTAAATTGACACTGTATAAACACACTGATTTTATTTGATGATGAGCAGCAAACGGCGAAGACGTAAACCGTGTCTCTGAGGATGGGGGTCGAGAACCACCCAGCCTTAAATTTCAGCTTGCTCATCTGGTGACGTTGTTGCAGGGTTCTGTGGCCTCCCATTGAGCCTCCTCTGTTTTTATGGCCTGTTGGTCTTGCCTCCTGGCTAAGCTCCTCAACTATTTTTGGATTGAGCTTCAGTCCCTTCTTCCAAGACCCCGTCAATCTTGTCCAGGCTAACTACATCTTGGATATGTTTTGCTAAAATTGCCATCTGAGAGCAATTTGGTCAACAGCATATTTGGTACCCCTTAAGTATAAATCTGTTTTCCATGAAATAACTTTAGACAAATAAAACATTTTGTTTTAGTCTGATAATGGAAGACGTTAAAGCTGCACAAAGAAAGCGGTACCTTACAGCAGCTAGTTTGAAATAGAACTTCAAATTATTAATCCCTTATTTAACAGTGATCTTATAATCACTGTTGTGCAATTGGGCCATGAGAAAAAAGATGAAGTTTAAAGCTACTAAACTATGAAACTTTTAGAGGCCCCCAGGGCTCTGCCCTATACAGCAGGGGGGCCAACACCGTAACGATGCTGAGCTGCCTTTCTCCCATCTTCCTCTTTGCCTGTGAACCTTCGAGGAGAGAATTGTACACCGGGGAGACAAACCACCCATGCATGGGGTTTGCAGACTCACCACATATGCAGGCAGAATCTAAGCTAAGTACATCCCTGCCCTGTTCCAACATCGGAGCTTGAACAGTCGACCGCCATGGAAACAGACTGTTTATGATCTTTCTCAGCTGTCGCAGGAATGCTGAGTCGAGACGGCGCAGAGCAATCTCCTGTGGCCAGGACAAGCTAAGAGGAAAGCTGATCTGAAGTCGGCTGCTGCAACCTGCACAGGAAACCCCACAAGAAGCAGCTACGCCAGGAAGGCTGTGCAGAGGTCCCAGTGTCCACAGCTCGAGCAAATCCCCACGGAGCCGTGTACAGCTCGCCCAGGCCTGGTTTCCCAAACGACGGCTGTTTGCCCCCTTTCAAGCTGGCCACCTGCTCGCTGCTCAGATAACCAGCTCTACCTAGGAGTAATTCACTGCAACCGGATGCCCCATCTCCACAACCAGAGACAACGGCAGAGGTTTGGCAGAGAAACAAATAGGGAGAGTTTAGAACGGTTTACCTTTAATATATTTATTCTACTTCTTTGTTTTCACATGAGGTGTGAGTCTTTCCCGGCTTTTCAAACAAAATAGGAAGAACAAAAGGAAGTCACATAACAGTTAAAAGAAAAAACTGTAATTAGAGTGGCAATAATGGAAAACTGAGATTAAATCACATTCAGCTAGTATAAATAAATATTTTATAATATATGAAATGAGGTTCTTTAAAGTTGTAAATCTGTTGCTTTATCAGACTGATATGCATTGTAGGTTAGGTCATCTGTGAGGCCCAAACTCCTGTGGGTACGTCTGCGATCATTTATCACAAAGTCATTCATTGTTCCTTCTCTGCTGCTGGATGATGAATGAATAAACCAAGCTGTGTTGATAAAAAACTGAGGAAATGAGTGATTTCATAAAGCTTGTGTTGAAAGGAAAAGAGGATGATTTTTTTTCCCCATCCGATCAGAAATTGCATTTTTTGTGAGAAATATACAAAATCTCTTCACCACTTTATGATTGGTAGAGGTTGACCAATGGATAGGAAAGGAATTGTGATAGATTATGACACTGATTGGTTCATGAACCTTAAAATAATTTCAGTGAAGTTTAATGAGGATACACATAGAACACTGCCCGAGCAACAGCAATGAGCAATTAAGTTATGACATGTGTGGAGAATGTTTTAGAAAGGATACATTATACGTATCTTGTAGGAAAGGAATGTTATTGCCAACTGTCACTTCTGATCTGCAAATGAAAGGCATGTCTCTGACTGTGATGTCGGCGCTCAAAGTGAGCTGTTTGCTGAATACCGAAGGCTCTCCTCGTAATTCATCTTTGATTTACACATCGCAAAGGAAGTGGATAAGGAAGTGGTATAACCTCACCACATGCCCTGAACTCATTCACAAGGAGGATACCTCCCAGGTTAGTTCATTTAGGAAGCCTTTTGTATTGTAATTATGTTAGAAGTATTGAGAACTTAAATAACTGCCTTAACATGTAAAAAAAAAAGTTCTAAAAAATCCCCAGTAAAGTGAAAGTTCTCTTTAAAGTTAATTTCATGTTTACCCTGTGATTTCAGCAAAGCATGGCTTAACTGTCTAAATGTAAAGTTTAGAAATTGCATTACAGGGTAAAAGGGGTACTTTTCTAACTGATAATTTCCAGATTCAGACCAAAACCACCCTCTGAGCATTGTGACTCAAATGTGTTTTTTCAGATCTTCATCATTTGAACCGATATGGTAACAATGTACCCAGTACCCAGGAATCGATACCAGTACTTAACTGTACCTATTTTCAGTTCTTTTGTGTGTTTATGTAGTAATAACTGTTATTTTATTAATGACCATTGCCATTACCATTAAATGAACCTTATTAGATGATTTATAAATTTTAAATCATTGCCTGAATCCACAGCACATAAAACTATGTTTTACCCAAACAACAGTTATCAGAGGCACTGAGTGAACAAGGTGAATAAGGGATTTAAGCTGTTTATTAACAAAATTCAGGGAACTGTTTTAGTGTACGGTTTTAGAGAAGAAGAAAAAATATCAAAACGTTTTAACCCGTTTTGTAAATCAGGGTGCGAAACATTTGCATTGAGGGAACAGAGAGGCCCTCCTCTTTTCGCTCTGACTACAGGCGTGTTACAGGAGCTCACAGCAGCACTCGCAGCGCTCTCAAGACAATAACTGCAGAACAATTATTACGTTCGCAGGAAGTCACCAACACCACAGAAGAAAGTCGCTAGATCCTTCGCTCGTGACCTTTTTGAATAATGGTCACTGGATGGGTCTGAAAAGTCACTAAATATAGCAAGAAATTTGCTAAATATGCAGCAGTGACCATGTGCTTCTCAGATTAGAAGGATTCCCGCCGCTGGTCTTGCACTTCACCTCACAGATATGGCAGCAAGTGTAATCTGCAGCGCGTTTTGAAACACGGAGCCATACTTTAAAGTCATAGGCAGAAATCCCGTGGGACCCGGTAGTACTGACAAGATTCGGTCAGTGCCAATGATCATTATGACATCCCAGTCGGGTTTTTTTTAAATACATCAGCTCTTAGATGTTCACACCTATTGCAGATTCACCCAAAGCCACTCAGTGCATGAGGAAAAGTAAACACAGGCTCATTATGCTACCCGTTTTTATGACCACAATCGTGCACGTGCAAACACAGAAAGCTCTTACAGCAGGAGGTGAGGATTGTTGTTATTATCCACCACCGTAGTTTACCATCAACGCACATCTTACTGGAGATGAATGAGAAGTGAGGCTGCCAGGAAATAATTTACTTTAGAACATGGGTCAGTGGGTTCTGACCTCCTTCCTTCTGTAGCAGCCTGGGGAAGCTGTGACGGGACAGCATGCTGTGATGAGTGATCTCTAAAACCAGAAGGAAAACTGGGATCAGTAAAGGAATATTGCTTTGCGCAACATATTGCCTATAAAAACAGGCCAAATAGGAATCAATAAAAGACATTTAAAAACATATATAAAAAACAAACAACCTTGACAACAACATACAACAACACAACATTTGAGCAGTCAGAGGCAGGCTCGGGGTCTTTCTCACACCCCTGTTCTCTGATTGCCATCCGGAGTCAGGGGCCTGGAGGAGGAGCAGGCCACCTGGTTGAGGTTTTGGCTGGGGGCAGCCGTTGAGTCCTGGGGGTCGGCTCGCTCCCGGCGGCTGCCCATCATCGACGGCACCAAGGGTCCTCTTTTGTCTAGCAGGTCCTCTGGCTCACCCATCTGAGCTCCAGCTTCATAGAGGAAAGCCTCCAGAGACCCAGCTACTCTGCTACGCCAGGTAATGCTACTAGAGACCCTGCCACGCTGTTTCAGAAGGGTCAAATCATTGGTCAAATCATCTAAGGAGATTGCAGAATCTACCAAAATTGGGTTAAGAACCTGAAAAGATGGTGGGGACCCATCTTCTTTAAGGAAAAAATGTGTCCGGAGAAAATCCTGAATCATCATGATCAGCGATCACTTAAATGTCTAGTGAAATCAAATCAAAGAAAAACAACAGTAGAACTCCAGGCTGTTTAATGGTGAAAGTTAGAGCACTTCCACATGCGAAATGCCAAGGGAACTCAAGGGATTGGGACTGAACAGCTGTGTAGCCTTGAGAAAACCACTAATCAGTGAGGCTAACCGGAAAAAAGGCTTCAATTTGCAAGGGAGCATAAAGATTGGACTCTAGAGCAATAGAAGAAGGTCATTTGGTCTGATGAGTCCAGATTTACCCTGTTCCATAGTAATGGACATATCAGGGTAAAAAGAGAGGCAGATGAAGTGATGCACTCATCAAGCGGAAGCTTAAAGGAGACAGGGCCTTCTTTGTTGGAGCCCCAGGTTTATAAAACCATGTGCACGCACACCAGCACGCAATTTTCCTTTGTAGATCATAACTGCACCTGAACATTTGCCTACCAGGTTCTGCGTCAAAAAACCATAGTGTCCAATGCATGATGATTCCTCTCAGATATTCAGTTTCTCTCCACATCAGACCTCCATCATGGTTCGACTTTATATCGTGACACATAACTATTTTGGGATGCCGTCTGCAAGATCTGGAAATGGTTTATGCTGCAACAGTCCAGAGAATGACCGGAGGCATTGCCACATATCCCACCTACCTGGGCAATCCACTTCCACCAGAAATACTTCGGAAACATTAAATCAAATACTTAATTGACTCAGAAACAGCTTTTCCCAAAAGCTTTAAAAACTATGATATGCATCAGGCAGATGAATGTTTTTCTTGACATAACCCTCTCCATTTATTTGGGCTTGGGACCAACACAAGGAGCACAAAGGACTCTGGATTCTTGTGGCTGGATTATTATGTCTGTTTTTATTTATCAGTGAGAATGCTGAGTCAGCATTCGGCCCGTTCCAGACATGACTGCTAAATCTCATGATTACGCTAACTTTTATACTTTTTAAAATATTTAACTTTTTGTGTGGTTTTATTTTTTGGTCTCATTGAAATGAATGGCAAATGGCTGCTATGACTACCACTACGACTACTATTAATACTACTAATACTATTACTACTACTGATACTACTACTTCTACTACAACTACTACTATTACTAATAATACTACTACTACTGATACTACTACTACTACTACTACTACTACTACTTATAATTCTACTACTGATACTACTACTTCTACTACAACTACTACTATTAATAATACTACTACTACTACTGATACTATTACTACTAATACTACTACTACTGATACTATTACTACTAATACAACTACTACTATTACTAATACTACTACTACTACTGATACTATTACTACTACTACTACTACTACTACTACTGATACTATCACTACTACTCCTACTACTAATAATACTACTGAAACTACTACTACTACTACTACTACTGATAATTCTACTACTGAAACTACTACTACTACTACTTCTACTACTACTATTACTAATACTAATACTACTATTACTACTGATACTACTACTACTACTACTACTACTACTGCTACTACTAATACTACTACTGCTACTACATTTTAACTGGTTTAGCTTTCTCACAACATTCTTCTAATCCTTCAGCTGTTGTCCTTTCATGTTCAAATTGGTTCTTCTTTCATTTCAATATATATATATATTGAAATGAAAGAATTTTTTTTTTTTATATAGTTTTTCTACTCTCTTCTGCTCAAATCATTCTGCAGAGTAGGATTCTCACTTGCTATTACACAGGAACAGCTTTTTGTGGTTATATTTTAATTTTTTTATTGTGAATATATTTTAAGAGGAGGACTAAAAGAAAAAGACAAAGAAAGCGTCAGAGGGGGTGGGGAATAACCTGGACAGGTCTCCAGTCAACCATAGGGCGACACGGACAGGGGATAAACAACCATGCAGGCATAAAGTCACTTCCTGTGATCAATTTACAGAGACCAATTAACCGAAAAGGCACATTTATTGGACTGTGGGAGGAAGCCGGAGCACCCGGAGAGAACCCACGCATGCACGGGGAGAACATGCAAACTCCAAGCAGCCAGATCTCTTGCTGCAAGGCAACAGTGCTACCAACTGCGCCACCGTGCAGCCCCACTCCACTCGCCAGGGTAAAACTAGTTACCCTGGTAGGGAGCCAGAACTTTTTCATTTACAAGAAACTTTTGAATAGCTTTGAGCCAAGGAATGCTGGACATGTTGCAATGGTTGCCTTTTTCAAACGGGGGTTAAGGTAATTAAAATTAAAAGTTATTAGGAATTAAAAGGGATTAAAAGTTAAAAGTCTTTGTCAGTTTGATAGTTTGGTTGGAGGAGGTTTCATTAGGTTCAGTGGTGATTAGTTTTCAGACTGAGATGGAGCCTTTTTGGACCTTTTAAAGAGTTTGGCAATTTTTCTCCTGAAAGATGTCTTTTTGGGTTTGCTTTCCTGTAATTTGTCCATCTCCTGTTGCAGGTTTTTCAGTTTCTCTATCAAGTTCAGTGTTGAAGCTTTTCTCTTCACCTCCGCCTCATTCCGAAGCTCATTTGTTGTTGCAACGATCTCTAGAAGGCAGGACTTCTCTGTTTGCCACTCCTGCCTTTCATCATGCAGAAGCTCCAGAACGTCTTTCCTAGCAGCTTCCACATCACTGACAGCTTTCTGCTGCTCGGTCAGAAGACTGGACTTTTCCTGGGCCCAGAGCCGTCTTTGGCTCTCCACGTCTTTTTCTAGTTTGACCAAAGCAGCCTCTATTTCACAGCTTTCCTTCACTTGCTCAGCCAAGCAGTTCTCAGCCTCCTTTGTTCTGGTTTTCTCAGCAACCAGAGCAATTTCCATCTGAATGACTTTTCTTGCAGCATCTTGATGACTTTGGTTCTTTTTCTGCTGCTCCAAACGCAGATCAGCTATCTCCTGTTCTGCCTCAGCTTTCTGTGACTCTAACTGCTTCACCAGCTGCTCTCTTTCTTGTTCTTTGGTCAGAAGATGGGATTTTTCCTGCTCCCACTGCCGCCGCTGGTCCTCCAAAGTTCTCTCCATGAGGACCAGAGCAGCCTGGAGGTTAGATGTCTCCTCTTTTTGCTGGGCTAAGCAGTCCTCAGCCTCTTTTGCTCTATTTTTCTCCTCAGTCAGGTCTTCCTTCAACTGTTCGGCCCTTTTGATGGCATCTTGACTCTCCTTGTTCTTCCTGATCAGCTCATTATACAGAGCAGCAACCTGATCTTCATGCTTAACTGTCTGCTCCTGCAGCTGATATTTCAGCTGTTCCACCTCAGATGTTTCTTGGTTCTTGGTCAGAAGACGGAGTTTTTCCTGCTCCCACTGCCGTCTTTGTTCCTCCAAATTGCTCTCCACTTTGACCAGAGCAGCTTGCAATTTAGAGATTTCCTCCATCTGCTTGGCCGAACAGATCTCAATCTCTTTCGTTTTGTTCTTTTCTGCGATCAGAGATACTTTCAGCTGATCGGCCCTTCTGATGGCATCTCGACGGTCTTTGTTTGTCTTAATCCGCTCATCATACAGAGCAGCAACGTCGTCTTCATGCTCAGTTTGCTGCTTTTCTACAATCTGAGTCAACCTCATCACTTCATCTCTTAAAGCCTTTTTCTCCTGGTCGTCCTCATGTTGGTGGACCGGTGCAGGCTTGGTCCCCAAAGCCTGACCAAATGTAACTTTCCTGGTATTGCCTGCTGTAGATCTGGTCGACATGTTGGCGCTTCGACTTGATTGGTTTAGAAAGTCGGTTATTGGACTGCTCACTCTTCAGAAGAGGAAAATCTTCTAAAGTGTGCAAAGTTCAACTCACCTGATTTGCTGTCGCTGAATAAAGAGCTGATAAATTTCAGCGTCTCTTTCCGACGGCAGCTATTCTCCACAGATGAATGTCTGCTGACAGACTCTGTAGTTAAACGATTTGTTGGTTGGTTTTCAACAAAAAGCTTCTTGAAGAGATGACTGGACTAATTCCTCTGTGAAAAACTGGGTTTTTCTCAAAACGCAAGAGAGTGACTCAAGAGATGCATTCGCTATCAGGTTTTGTCAAGGAATGGAATTATTTGCTGAAGTCTGTGATTTAAAGGCTGCTGATGATGTCACAAAGGGACAGAGCAATGATGTCATGGAATGGATGGT
>NC_046381.1:36574002-36610919 GCF_011125445.2 Fundulus heteroclitus
TAAAAACGAGCTGTAGTCCAATCAGCGATTTCTTAGGTCTCCCACTGGGACGTACCTCTTCCGGTTTGTTAATGTTGTAGCGCTTTCCTAAATGTTGTAGCGCTTTGCACCTCAGGGCCACCGTAGATTTCATCCGTCAGAACAACCGAGAAAATAACTTTCATTTCATTTTAAACAGCATTTAAGAAAAATTATTTAAGTTCAAGTTACATTTTCTATTTGGGATTGGACAAGACCAGTCTAACATAAGTAAAACCACTCCATCTTTGCTCTACCAGTATGTTCAGGGTCTAGGCTTAAGTCTTTTGTCAGATTTTCTTCAAGGATTGCATTGCATTTAGTTCAATCAAAGCCCCTTTTTTTTTACTCGGACCAGTTTCCCTGTATCTAGTGAATAAAGCATCCCCAAAGAATAAAAGCGACCAACACCACCACCTTACAACCTTTAGCCTGCAGTGTGGATAAAACTAAATTCCATCATAATAAAAAAATGTTTTTTTATTATCAATCTGCTGTTAGCAAAGTGCAGCATTTTCGGGATGCAAAATCTCTAAAACCATCATGTATGGTATATTATATATCAACCAGCTGCTTGGGAGTCAGGGTAGAAAATAAGCCTACTCTGTGCTACCATCACAAACTGAAAACTTAACTGTTCTGGGACTTAGACTGGAATTGAGTGCTTTGGTCAGAAGAGACTAAGCTTTAGCTATTTGGAAACAAGCACTGCAGCTGGGTTTGGTGCCAAACAATACATTGTGGTTGTAAAATGACAAAATGTGAAAAACCTCCAGAGGTTTTGAATACCATCTTATTTATTAGTAATTTTATTACTAAGTAACTTTTTTTTTTTTGGAGCCGAGGATTCCGACATTCTGTTTCAGGAAATGGTTTCTAAATTTGTCTTACTGAACAAAACATATAAAGTCTGCTTTTACCATCCTTAAAGCAAACAGTCGACTTTACCGTCATAACACGTTAAAATTCATTGCGTTTTATTAAAAATAAACAAAAGTAAATTGTAACAATATGGTTCTAATTCATCCTTGATTAATTTAACTTTTTACCCACAACATTTCTAAATATTGTGTGTAATTTCACATTTCTAAAATGTGTATAATCAATAAATCAGTTTTCTCTCTAATCTATAATTTTGTATCTTAAATGCAGTAACAATGCAAGAAAAAAAAGCCTGAAATATTTCTACAAAGGAGCAGCTAAAATGTCAGACCATTATTCTTCTGATAGGTTTCACACTGTTATTTTTAATAGCTCACCTTCATTTATATATGTTGGTAAACCCATAGCCTCTTATGGAACAAAATGGATTTAATTATAGGATGTAAGAATGTATACCACTTCATATTTTTAGGTCTTATGTTTAGTTTGATTTCTATATGTCATGCTGCTGCTCAATAATTCCCCAACTGTCGGATCAATAAAGTACATCTTGTCTGATTTATGTTAGCTAGAATTATTTTGTGCTTGGATGACATCAAAATGATCTTTTCCTCCCACCTGAGTCAACAACTCGCGTCGCAAAAGACGCGAGGGACGGCGGGGGAGCCGAAATTTCCCATCATGCATTGCTCCTCATGAGGAGCCTCAAACCTTTTAAAAATCTGATCTAAACCATTGGTAAAGATGGTTTATTTTGATAATACATGAGAAACCTTGTATGACAGAGTTTTTATGGGTTATTTAGCTTTTTGAATGTTTATCTTTAATTCTATCTGAGACCGTCACTCAGACTCGAGTAGCAGTGGTCACTTTCCAACTTATCTGAAGCATTTGCATTTGCGTTGAGAGGAATACCACAAGTTTGTCAGCCTCTGTGAAAATGTGGACAGGACTGTATAATCACAAGTCACAAACTAGTACAATCTCTTATTTCTCTGCAATTTGTGGAGAGCTTTTGCTTTCCACAGATTGTATCATCAAGAGTTTGACTACCCCGTGAGAATGTGGCTGTTAAATGACAATATATCCTGGATAAATCACTTCTTTGTTTCTAGTATACTTGTAATATTTGTAGCTAAAGAAAAGTTAGTTAGCCGTTCATATATTTTTTAAATAGTTGCTGCGCATTGGTTTCACCTATACTGGAACAACATATCCCGGCATTTTTTCAGTCGGAAGTTTACATACACTGATCGTGGATATGAATTTTGTAAGGAAAATTAAAATTTGCAATTTGGTGAAAAGCTGTGAATTTATTGTGGGGGTTTTTGCCGCTCTAGACAGGGTGAAAACTTATACAGGCTAAACCTCTCTATATGTTTTAACCTAAATATTTTAACGAACGGTGCTGGGTGCTGAGTGAATGATTTTTGCCAAGGCTGAGGTTTATTCATTTGTTGTCATTAATCGTGAACTGCACTGCTTTTTCCTCAATCCGGCGCTGCTCTGTCAAGACAGTGAATCATCAACAGTCCTGGGTGATTGTGATCCCTTTCATCCGTACTTTAGAGCATAAACGCTGAAAAATATGCTAACTTTACAGGTTAAAATCTCTTAAAAAGTCAGAAGATTGCTACGGGAGGCGTATCTGTGGTTAAGCTCAAAGTGGACGTTCAAGCTTCATTGGATTAACATTTACACCAAAGATTTGCGGATTTTATCAAAGCGGGTGAATGCAAACTCTCTAAAACATTCCCCATGAGTTACAGGGTCTAGATGTGTTTGGAAACTAAATGAAAACTAAAGGAAACTTCCATCCACCACAAAACTCCCCCTTGAGTTCAGGGTTCATCCCATGTAGCTTTAGAGGATTTGCAGCACTGGTTTGGCTGTTAGAGAGTCTGTTGTTCTGCGGTTGCCGTTGATTTCCAAGACAAAATCCAACAATTTTGTGTTTGTCAGAAGTTTTGTCAAGTAAAAGAGGACATTTAGACAAGTACTGCCATTGGTTTCCAAGCCCCAGCCTTCTCTAGTTGTATACAAAAGCAAGACCTCAGATCTCAATCCGCAACAAACAGCAACGGTAACACAACTGTGTAAATCCAAGCTAATTCGCTGACACTTTTCCAAGTTCTGGAAGATAGTCCAAACAGTTACCCATATTTTTAAGTTGATCAATAGAACTCAACTCCTCTTGGGTTATTTATATTGACCAATTATTCTTTTCTTGGTTTATTATAACAATCAATATTATTCATTATAACTATTATTCACTGATGATGTCAGATTCGGCAGATTAGACTGATTTCAAAAATAAACTGACCGGTAAAATGAGTTCAATGAGATGGCATTTAATTAAATTGGTTTTAGTTTTCTTCCAGACACATACAACTATTTTGACTGTTTTTTTGAAAGCTGAACTCTGTCAGGATGAAGGCTGCATTCTGAGCATTTCCTGCCTCCTCCCTTCCCAGCGCAGCTCTGATTGGGAGTACCTGTCAGACTGTAATCATCACCTCTGTTTGTTCTTCGTGGCCGGCTCGTAGTGTTCAGTTACTCCAACACCATGCCTGCCTGCTCCCGTCCTGGTTTCTGTCTGGTTAGTTAAGTTTCTGTTTGCTGCGCCGCTGGTTTCCGTTCCTGTGTTTCTGGTCTCTGGTCCTCACTCCTGATCCTGCAGCAGCCCAGCTCCTCCGTTTGATGGACTATCAACTCCGTTCTGCACCTGCCAGCCAGCTCCTACATCCTACATTCCCGTCTGGTAACTGACTCTGGTTCTTCATGTCATCACCATCCACTGTTGCAATAAACTCTCTTAAACCAGCTCTGTTAGTGCGTGCTCTGTCCGGGTTCATCCTAAAACAAAATCATGACAAACTTCACTGCTTTTAAGAAAGCATTTCTAAGCTTTACCAGAGCATAATTTGATGATTTTAGTCTTACTGCTGGCTGGATTTCTTTATATTGTTTAATGCACTGTAACTACAAATACATGTAGTTTGTACAACTGAATATTGTACAAAGAAAATACACACAGTTTGCTTGGTTAACAAATTACTACTAAACCACAATGTTGTTGGATTCAAACAGCATATAGGAAAACCAAAACCAGCAAGGTTAAATCTACTGAACGCAACTTCAAATATGTATTATGAACCATTACATTTCATATAATCTGTACACACACACACACACACACACACACACACACTATATATATATATATATATATATATATATATATATATATATATATATATATATATATATATATATATACATAAACAAACATGTATATGTAAATCTTATAATGTTTCAAATAACTTAATAAATCAAACAAATCTCTGTGACAAGACATAAACTCTTTTGTAAAATGGAGCTAAAATGCACAGGAATGGGAGTTCTTTTAACCCTTTCGGATGCAGCCTTAGATAGGAGCTCTCTAAGGGGACTCTGAGAATCTTTGTGGATATAGGCACAGATTTATAAAATCATGTGCATGTACCCCAGCATAAATTTTCCCTTTATTGATCAAAGATCTTCCTGAACGTTTGCGTACCTGGTTCTGCCTCATGTTTTGCTCTCGACACACCCAGATTCAACCACAAACGGTCAATACATAGCACCTCATGAATGTTAATGTGTATTTAAATGAGCCAGCCAGTCATTGTTTTTATTATGGTTAACAATGGCACCCATGGAGAAAAAGCAAAAACACTGAATGAATTTTTAACAAAAAGGCATTTATTAAATGTGTTAATCAGAAGTAAGCACACAGATGTTGTATACATTAAAAAAACTTGTTTTAAAGGGAAACTGATTGCTATTATAGATGACGGCCTCAGAGACACAGGTGGGTAGAGTAGAAAAAAATTACTCAAGTAAGAGTAGCACACATATTTTTACTAAAGTAAAACTAAAATTTAGCTTACCAAGAAATTTCTCAGGTAAAAGTTAAAGTCTTCTGTAGGAAGGCTACTCAAGTACTAAGTAACTAATCATAACATCAGATTTAATATTTAAAAGTGATCTAATCATACAGACAAAAACCTAAAGTATAAATTCTGGTGTCATAAAGACTTAAAATAGATATTTTTTGAAATATACAAAAAAATACAATTACAAAATCACATTATTTAGTATTATCAGCCTGCCTTTGGCTGATGTGGGCGGGGGTCATGTTGTTGCCAGGAAACATGACCTGACCATCCATTCCATGACATCATTGCTCTGTCCCTTTGTGACATCATCAGCAGCCTTTAAATCACAGACTTCAGCAAATAATTCCATTCCTTGACAAAACCTGATAGCGAATGCATCTCTTGAGTCACTCTCTTGCGTTTTGAGAAAAACCCAGTTTTTCACAGAGGAATTAGTCCAGTCATCTCTTCAAGAAGCTTTTTGTTGAAAACCAACCAACAAATCGTTTAACTACAGAGTCTGTCAGCAGACATTCATCTGTGGAGAATAGCTGCCGTCGGAAAGAGACGCTGAAATTTATCAGCTCTTTATTCAGCGACAGCAAATCAGGTGAGTTGAACTTTGCACACTTTAGAAGATTTTCCTCTTCTGAAGAGTGAGCAGTCCAATAACCGACTTTCTAAACCAATCAAGTCGAAGTGCCAACATGTCGACCAGATCTACAGCAGGCAATACCAGGAAAGTTACATTTGGTCAGGCTTTGGGGACCAAGCCTGCACCGGTCCACCAACATGAGGACGACCAGGAGAAAAAGGCTTTAAGAGATGAAGTGATGAGGTTGACTCAGATTGTAGAAAAGCAGCAAACTGAGCATGAAGACGACGTTGCTGTTCTGTATGATGAGCGGATTAAGACAAACAAAGACCGTCGAGATGCCATCAGAAGGGCCGATCAGCTGAAAGTATCTCTGATCGCAGAAAAGAACAAAACGAAAGAGATTGAGATCTGTTCGGCCAAGCAGATGGAGGAAATCTCTAAATTGCAAGCTGCTCTGGTCAAAGTGGAGAGCAATTTGGAGGAACAAAGACGGCAGTGGGAGCAGGAAAAACTCCGTCTTCTGACCAAGAACCAAGAAACATCTGAGGTGGAACAGCTGAAATATCAGCTGCAGGAGCAGACAGTTAAGCATGAAGATCAGGTTGCTGCTCTGTATAACCAGCTGATCAGGAAAAACAAGGAGAGTCAAGATGCCATCAAAAGGGCCGAACAGTTGAAGGAAGACCTGACTGAGGAGAAAAACAGAGCAAAAGAGGCTGAGGACTGCTTAGCCCAGCAAAAAGAGGAGACATCTAACCTACAGGCTGCTCTGGTCCTCATGGAGAGAACTTTGGAGGACCAGCGACGGCAGTGGGAGCAGGAAAAATCCCATCTTCTGACCAAAGAACAAGAAAGAGAGCAGCTGGTGAAGCAGTTAGAGTCACAGAAAGCTGAGGCAGAACAGGAGATAGCTGATCTGCGTTTGGAGCAGCAGAAAAACAACCAAAGTCATCAAGATGCTGCAAGAAAAGTCATTCAGATGGAAATTGCTCTGGTTGCTGAGAAGATCAGAACAAAGGAGGCTGAGAACTGCTTGGCTGAGCAAGTGAAGGAAAGCTGTGATATAAAGGCTGCTTTGGTCAAACTAGAGAAAGACATGGAGAGCCAAAGACGGCTCTGGGCCCAGGAAAAGTCCAGTCTTCTGACCGAGCAGCAGAAAGCTGTCAGTGATGTGGAAGCTGCTAGGAAAGACGTTCTGGAGGTTCTGCATGATGAAAGGCAGGAGTGGCAAACAGAGAAGTCCTGCCTTCTAGAGATGGTTGCAACAACAAATGAGCTTCTGAATGAGGCGGAGGTGAAGAGAAAAGCTTCAACACTGAACTTGATAGAGAAACTGAAAAACCTGCAACAGGAGATGGACAAATTACAGGAAAGCAAACCCAAAAAGACATCTTTCAGGAGAAAAATTGCCAAACTCTTTAAAAGGTCCAAAAAGGCTCCATCTCAGTCTGAAAACTAATCACCACTGAACCTAACGAAACCTCCTCCAACCAAACTATCAAACTGACAAAGACTTTTAACTTTTAATCCCTTTTAATCCCTAATAACTTTTAATTTTAATTACCTTAACCCCCGTTTGAAAATGGCAACCATTGCAACATGTCCAGCATTCCTTGGCACAAAGCTATTCAAAAGTTTCTTGTAAATGAAAAAGTTCTGGCTCCCTACCAGGGTAACTAGTTTTACCCTGGCGAGTGGAGTGGGGCTGCACGGTGGCGCAGTTGGTAGCACTGTTGCCTTGCAGCTAGAGATCTGGCTGCTTGGAGTTTGCATGTTCTCCCCGTGCATGCGTGGGTTCTCTCCGGGTGCTCCGGCTTCCTCCCACAGTCCAATAAATGTGCCTTTTCGGTTAATTGGTCTCTGTAAATTGATCACAGGAAGTGACTTTATGCCTGCATGGTTGTTTATCCCCTGTCCGTGTCGCCCTATGGTTGACTGGAGACCTGTCCAGATTACCCCCCCCCCCCCCCCCCCTCTGACGCTTTCTTTGTCTTTTTCTTTTAGTCCTCCTCTTAAAATATATTCGCAATAAAAAATTTAAATAACTAGAAAAAGCTGTTCCTGTGTAACAGCAATCCTACTCTGCAGAATGATTTGAGCAGAAGATCCCTGCAGAGGAGAAAAACTAGATTAAAAAAAACACATTGAAATGAAAGAAGAACCAATTTGAACATAAAAGGACAACAGCTGAAGGATTAGAAGAATGTTGTGAGAAAGCTAAACCAGTTAAAATGTAGTAGCTGTAGTAGTATTAGTATTAGTAGTAGTAGTATTAGGAGTAATAATATCAGTAGTAGTAGTATTAGTTGTAGTATTAGTATTAGTAGTAATAATATCAGTAGTAGTAGTAGTAATAGTAGTAGTAGTAGTAATAGTATCAGTAGTAGTAGTAGTAGTAGTAGTAGTATTAGTAGTAGTATTAGTAATAGTAGTATCAGTAATAGTAGTAGAATTATTAATAGTAGTAGTTGTAGTAGAAGTAGTAGTATGAGTAGTAGAATTATCAGTAGTAGTAGTAGTAGTATCAGTAGTAGTAGTATTATTAGTAATAGTAGTAGTTGTAGTAGAAGTAGTAGTATCAGTAGTAGTAGTATCAGTAGTAGTAGTATCAGTAGTAGTAATAGTATTAGTAGTAGAAGTAGTAGTATAAGTAGTAGAATTATCAGTAGTAGTAGTAGTAGTAGTATCAGTAGTATTTATAGTAGTAGTAGTGGTAGTCATAGCAGCCATTTTCCATTCATTTCAATAAAATCGCACACACACAAAAATCACACAGAAAGTTAAATATTTTTAAAAAAGTATAAAAGTTCGTCATGTCGGGAACGAGCCAAATGCTGACTCAGCATTCTCACTGATAAATAAAAACAGACATAATAATCCAGCCACAAGAATCCAGAGTCCTTTGTGCTCCTTGTGTTGGTCCCAAGCCCAAATAAATGGAGAGGGTTATGTCAAGAAAAACATTCATCTGCCTGATGCATATCATAGCTTATAAAGCTTTTGGAAAAAAACTGTTTCTGAGTCAATTAAGTATTTGATTTAATGTTTCCGAAGCATTTCTGGTGGAAGTGGATTGCCCAGGTAGGTGGGATATGTGGCAATGCCTCCGGCCATTCTCTGGACTCTTGCAGCATAAACCATTTCCAGATCTTGCAGACGGCATCCCAAAATATATATGTGTATAGTTATGTGTCACTATATAAAGTCGAACCATGATGGAGGTCTGATGTGGAGGGAAACTGAATATCTGAGAGAAATCATCGTGGAGTTTGCCTACAGCTTTGATGAGTGGTTAGCGCGCACAACCCATGTACAGAGGTCTTTGTCCTCGACGTGGCTGACCACAGGTTTGACTCCGACCCGTGGTCTTTTGCCCCATGTCTCTCTCCCTCTCTCGTAACCCCTTTCCTGTCAGCCCACTGTACGAAAAAACAAGCCACTAGTGCTGTAAAAACCTAAAAAACACTGAATTAATTTTTAACAGAACGGCATTTATTAAATGTGTTAATCAGAGGTAAACACTCAGATGTTGTCCACATCAAAATAACTTGTTTTAAAGGGAAACTGGTTGCTATTATAGATGACGGCCTCAGAGACACAGGTGGGTAGAGTAGAAAAACAATGTACTTAAGTAAGAGTAGCACTCATATTTTTACTCAAGTAAAACTAAAAAGTAGCTTACCAAGAAATTTCTCAAGTAAAAGTTAAAGTGTTCTGTAGGAAGGCTACTCAAGTACTAAGTAACTAATCATAACATCAGATTTAATATTTAAAAGTGATCCAATCAGACAGACAAAAACATAAAGTATAAATTCTGGTGTCATAAAGACTTAAAATAGATATTTTAAAAATATATATACAAATAAATTACAATCACAAAATCGCAAATTCAGATAGGAAAACACCTTTTCTGATTTTTTTCAACACAGCACCAATGAAACCAATACTAAATAGTCTGTATAGACAGTATGTTAAAATAGTGCAAAGATCTTCCAGTAATAGTTTCTACAGCAGATAGAAAATAACAGTAAAACAACAATGCTTGTATACAAGCAAAAATTCTCACTTAAACTGTAGGTGTATCTTTGGTGCATTTTTGATTAAAACAAGCCTGTTATATATTCACTGAAGTTACCCATGATGGACAGTAGCCAGAAAGTTTACTCAAGTAAGAGTAGCGATACATTCTAATATTACTTAAGTAAATGTTAAAAGGACAGTGCAGCAACACGACTCATAAAAGTACATTTTGTCCAACAAGTTACTTAAGTAAATGTAACTAGTTACTACCCACCTCTGCTCATAGAGCCATGTGTCTTGTTGAAGTACCTCATAACTTGGAGGAGACTACATCTAGCTCGTCATTCTGAGGAGGGAGGGAGTCCAGGAGGAATTTTGGGCATATGCGACTGCCCAAAATCGCACATTGTGTTCCTGGGCTTAGAGGTCTTCTACATTTATTGATGGATAAGAGAATCTACCAGGGCGAATAAACAGAATATAACAGTAAGATAAATAATTATGGTGAAGGATGTGTGTTGAGTGAAAGGTTAACTTTACTATTGATGTGTTAAAAGCTGTTTTCTGATACTCTGACAGCAATATTTATTTGTTTAGCATCCACAGCCTGCCTTTGGCTGGTGTGTGTGTGTGTGTGTGTGTGTGTGTGTGTGTGTGTGTGTGCGTGTGTGCGTGTGTGTGTGTGTGTGTGTGTGTGTGTGTGTGTGTGTGTGTGTGTGTGTGTGTGTGTGTGTGTGTGTGTGTGTGTGTGAGAAGAGGAGACGGGATGTAAGTGTCTACAGCGGGATGATTGACTGTTTTTAAGCCTATTTTCTGCAATGAGCTCTACAATAAATTGAAACATAGGCTTGTAATAATATTTTACATAATAATATTATTATATATAATAATAGTATTGATAATAATAATAATATTTTCTCTTAGTATTAGCTGTAATTCTACTTGGATTCTACAGGTTTCTTCCTCGGGTTTGATCCGAGGGACAGCCTCCTCTACCTTTCTACTTATACTGCTTTCTTTCCGCTCATTTTGAGCCCTCTACATTTCAAATAGCGTTTAAGCTGTTCTATGCTGGGTTTCTCCATTGAAGTAGGTGAATTGAAGCTCCTGGGACGTCATCATCTTCCTAAATGATTAGTATTGTGGTTGTTGCAAATGTAATTTGCCAGGAAACCGTCTGTATCGGGGAAAACGTGACGTCATTTGAGAACTGCCCCATACGGCGTCACATCGGAAACAAAACCTCCAAAAAGTTCTCTGCGGCTGATTATACATCGACTCGGCATATTTTTACTCCCATCAAGTATGGGTGAGTACATTGGCCCCCATAAACTTAGATGTTTTTGTATTTGAAATTATTTTATTTTATTTTTGCTTACATTAATAGACATTTCAATCCCCATTTCACCATTATTTTATAGGAATTTCAGTTGAAAATAGTGGGCTGTTTCTCTTGCTGGAGTCCGACGGACCGAAATGGACCAGAAAATAGACTTGTTTCATATTTCGACAGTAAATGACGGAGAGCTTGTCCGCTGACGGAGACATTCGGAGAAGTCATGGAGAATGTGGAATGGTTCTCATTAATTAAAGTAACAACATAGCAGCGTCGTTGGATGGCAGTGCACATATGTAAACAGAATGGAGCAGCCATAGAGGATGTGGAACTTAACCTGACTCCGCCAGATAGATTTGCTCCGCATATCCATCTGGAAACCTTCCGTTGAAGTAATTTTGGGAAGGGTCGAAAATACTGGTTAGCTGATTGGCCTATGTTGGTGATAGACGGGCCAAATAAACCAATCAGATCAACGAAGCATATGACGTACTAACAGAGTGACGACGAAAACACAACCACAAGCCAAGCTACTCTTGCTGCTGCAGGTAAAGGCTCGTTAGCTCAGCAAAGAAATACTCTGTAATTCCAATAAAACTTGCTCGATAGCCACGCTAACGCTAGTTTCATCGGCTGAAGCCGCCATGTTCTTTAGGCTGAACTGTCGCGCTTCTCGTTGCGTCACACCTCAACCCGCCTCAAAGCCAACGCTGATTGGACGTTCGTTTGCTGAACGGCTCCAAATTTTCTTTAACGGAAAGTAGCCAGACTGATCTGCGAGTGAAACCTTGAAAGCTCGCGAGATCAGGATTGTCTCACGAGGCTAGTGGAATTTGAGGGTAAGGCGAAACCAGGAGGAACAAGAGGATCCTCCTGGTCTCCGAAAGGATGAAAGGGAATATACCTCTATAAAGCAGGTCGATAAATCTGGTGGGAAATTCTAAAAAGTTAACAGCCTGTGGTGCAATAACCCTGCATTAATCTTACAAAACAAAGAAATGAAAGCTAGCTTGCAGTGGACAAGTAATATAAAGCTTTTCTTTAAGTGAACCTTTCTATACAAAGAGAGAAGGGGGTAAAGGTAATGAGCTGCTCATAAAAACAGGCACCCAATCCATCAAATGTCAGCGAGCTGAATGACGTATAATGGCATTATGAAAAATGGAGGCCCACACAGACGTTCCTGCCACGGGGGTGGAGCAGGGTGGTGTGTGGGGACGAGTCAAACAAAGTCGCGTTCACAGCGGCGTTTCACCAGCACAACACCTCACTGCTGACCAAATTCTGCTTATGTCCTGCCGTGTGTTTTCATGACGGCATAAAAACCTCTGGTATCAAGCTATCAAAAAGCACCAAGAGATGTACTTTATCAGCAAACGCAGCTTGTCAGATCGACTCCATTATGATGGAATACGGCAATATGAGTCGCTGCATAAATGAGAGAATTTGCATTCATAACTCAAAGGCTTTACTGTTCCCGCCAGGCATTCATTAATCTGCTTGAAATAAACAAAGCACAGATTTACACAGCAGAGATTGATTCCTTTCATGACAACCATTACAGTTATGACGAATACTACAGCCTACAATCTACACATCTTCAAAAACATCCACAGCCCCATTAAAGCTTCAGTGTCTTTGGTGTCAAATCAGTGGACATTACATACGGTTGGGTGGGAATATAACAGCACAGCACTTGTAAAAACTTTCCCAACCCATGAAAGACTCAAAAGCAAATGCCTCCAAAGCGAGTAGGAAGCAGTATGCGGTTAATCACTACCATTTGTTTTGTTTGTTCCCCACAAAGAGAGACAAGAGCAGGGAGTTTATCTGCAGGCAGAAAATTAAATTAGCACAAACATTTTCACTCATGACAAAAACGTGGGGCTGTTTAGATTGCTTTTTAAAGTTATGTTATTTGATTTAAATTTTATGATCTCTCCTTTCCTATGCTTACATTAATTAGTAAAACCAGACTAGACTGCACAATGGGGCAGGTAGTAAAACTATTGGCTCACAGCAAGGACACCCTGGGTTCACATCCTGACTTAAGGACTTTCTCAATGGAGTTTGCATGTTCTGGCTAAGCATGCACGGGTTCTCTCTGAGTACACCAACTTCCTCCCACAGTCCAAAAACATGATTGTTACATTAATTGATCTCTCTCCCCCATGACCTTGAATGGATGGATACTATTCATGGCTGGGCAATGTTAATATGGATATGGTGCAAATATAATTTTTACGTCTTATCCACACTCAAAAGGCATTTTTTTCTGGTGGGTAAACAAATAACTCTGGAATAAGCTACCTCTTTTGGTGTATCTGCCTGGACCTAGTGAACAGAGGTTTCTGATGAACTAGCTATACCAGCTATACTATGACCAGCTAGCATAGTACTTATTTCTGTGTTAGAAATCACAACATTAAAGGTGCATAGCCAGGTTTCTTTGACTTTTTATTTATACGTCAGTAGCTCACTCTGGTTGCATACAAAGTTTTTATGAAAGATTATCACATCCTGCCGGCGTATTAGTTATTTTTGTGCTTCATACTTTGTTTTTGCTCGATCTGGTAAAATAAATAAATAAAGCCCTTCGTGTTTATTCACGATTTTAACAGAAGTATGTACTGTGAATGCACAGCAGCCAGGGGTTAAAACAATGACGCTAATGGCTATAGAGCATCCCCCAACGAAACAATGAAGAATGTTCTAAGATCTAACGGAAATAAAAGCACAAACAAATATGATTTCAAGAGGGAAGAGATTGGAATGTCACTAAGAACACAGTATGAACGGTGGTGTTCAGTGATGCGGACGCTAAACCTGCCGAGGCTCAGATGTGGCCGCAGAGTTGACTGACGTGAGTAAATGTTCTGATATGAAGCTCTGAACTTTGCTGTTAGATTGTTTTATTTAATTAATAACGGTTGGTCTTCGATCACGCCGAGCTGCTGCTTTAATGCGAGGCATTGTAGAGGGTCGGGCTCGGTCCGACATTATTTACAATTGATTTATAAATTAAGCAAACTGGCATTATGATAGTTCTACCGGTAGATGTCTCCATGTTTGTTTATATTTGTTAATAGTGCCCGAGAGGAAATAATTTTTCGGCTCAAAAGGGACCATCAAAACACTATCAAGATGGAGACTTGATGTATATAACCTTATTTTATTGTGATCAAGCAGTTTTTGGTCTTTTTTCATAAGCATTTACACAGCTATATACCTTTAAAGCATATCAGCGTCTATACTTTCTCCTTCCTACTGGGTCTCAGAGAACCCGCTGTGCGTCGTACAAATGGCCATTCATACCCCATATTTTCACAGGGGACGAATTGTCCAGAGCTTTCGCTGTACATCCCAATTTCTAAGAAATGGACATGACAAGAATAAAAATGGCTGTTGTATGTTGTGTCAATATGTACTTCTGGATGGGGTCTTGTTTGTCTGAGTAGGTTTTCGTCACGCAAGCCAGAGAGCGAGTAAGGTCACGAGTTAATTTGCTTGCACTTGGGAGGAAAAGCTTTTCCAAGAAATATTTAGCAGCAGCAGAAAAAGTAAGGGAGATTACAGCCTGAGAACTGGCAGAACGAGGAGATTAATTACCATGTAAAGCAAGTTAAGTCTAGAATAGACACCTAAAGCTTGAGAAGAGCTTCGAGAGGTTTTGCTTAGCTGTCAAAAATAGTGCAGCTTGTGATGAACTTCAGGATTTATTATCTCCAAAAGTTTCTTACAAGACTCTGCCTTTCCTTCATGTAAACAGAAGAAACAGCTCCTGGTGGGTTTATACAAGACGACAGGGATTTGGATGTTTAGTGATTTTAAGCTTTCTATTGAACCATCTTTAAAGTCTGCTTACGTTATCCTAAATCAGGAAGCTATGATGCAAACAAAAAAAGTGTCCAATCTACATTTAGTGGACCTTGTACGTCTACACAGTTTGGTAACTAAGAGAATGCAGCTGGAAGGACAGCTTTTCCAAACAACGCCACTGGAGATCCAAAATTCATGAAGAAATCCTGCAACCTTGCACACACTGCTTAACCTGACTGTCATTGGAAATAAATTCCTGTTGATTTAATCACATTTATTGGCAATGATCCATTAACAAACATGAGCGATATAATCAAGTGTAAACAAGTCTTATATTTTGCATACATTGAAACAAGCTTTAAATATAACCTCATTGAATATAAATATTGATTTCTCAGTGCTTCCACATGACTGCTGTGCACAAAAACATTTTACTCACAATATTACATCGTCATTTACAGGATCTCTAGTTATTGCTTGTTGTTTTTAAATAATATACAAAGCTGAAATATTCTGCAGTTCTGAGAAAAGTTGGAGAAATATTAATTTATGCCTGGTTCACGATTTTAAAATTGTCAGCTGGTTGGGAAATCTCCCAAGACCTCTCGAGATTAAACATGAGTAACTAAACACGGACGATGAGGAAGAGTAATGGTGATAGTTTTGTGGACAAATTTTAACAGAAAATACATTACAAAAAGAAAAGGAGTGGAGATAGCATGAGCAGGGGCTCTACGTTTGCTGCACTATGATATGGAGGTGCTATATTTTTGTCTGCATAAGTAGGATTGAACAATGTTGCCAGAACATTTTATTTACAGGAACAAGAAGCGAAATGTCATTATTTTAGATAGAAAGAACTAAAAAAATGTTTTGTGATGAACTATAGGTAAAAAGAAAAAGGATAAGTAACCGTAACCAGGTGGATTTATAGTCCCTATTTTCTTCTCTGTGATGAATATCATAATTAACAAGGTCACATGTCAGATGTTCAGTTTGGTATAGTGCCACAGTGTTACTACAGCGAGCAATGCAGTTTGAGGTCTCCTTTTAGCTCTTACAAGCCGTTTTCCATGTGGCGTGTGAATCATTGCATCGTTCATATCAATTACTGAAGCTCTTCTCAGACTGTGACATTGAATGGAAGTGTCTTTGTAGGATTTCTTTCTAATGCATCTGAAAAAGTAACATATTCATAGTACTGGTTTTTCAGTTATTGCAGGGGGGAAGGTAATTTGGCTGTCATACACGGGGCTCTGAGCAGGGCGTGTGTGTGTGTGTGTCTGTGTGTGCCCACGTGCTTCACCACTCCCATTGCAAGGTGTGACCACTAGGTGACTCCACACAGCTGCAGCCCATCAAGGCCAATCAGGAGTAGCTTATGAGGATCAGGTTTCCCTGAGACAGATGCCAGATTGTTCCTACTCACAGAGTGGTAATTATGCTTCCCATATTTGCCCCTGATCTGCCTTTGTCCTTTTATTTGCCTCCTTTCGTTCTCCATCGTAGATATTGTCATCTCTAGTTCCTTGCTCCGTCCACTGTTTCCTATTCCCCAGAGTCCAGATGAACTCATTCTGGAAATCCCTCAGAAAAACGTCTCACCACTCCTCTGGCTGGTCCCCTGGCTGCCACCCTAGATCATCTGTCCTTCATACTCCACCAACACCACTCTCCTGTCTGACCAGCCTCAAAAACTTTACTGTCACCATCTCAACCTTCCAGAAAACAAACAAAGGATCATTACAAATCTACACCGTTCACCACAATCTGCCAACCTCAGTTTATGTTGGTGTCCTAATCTTCATCTTAGTTCTTCATCAACTCCACAAACTGCAAGAATAAGTTCCTTCTTTATCATCATCATCATCATCATCATCATCTGCTCTCAAACGTGTCTTTTTCTGCTGACACCTCGATTCCTCTGTGCCCTGCTGGATCCCTCTCCCGATCCTGGAAGAAACATCACCTTATTAGTTTCAATAAACCAAAAAAACCTTCCTCAGTTGTTCCTAGGTGTTGTCTGAACAAGGGTCTTACTCAACACCAATGTGACATTGGCAACATTTCTGTTTCATTATGTGATGCCTTTGTAGTAATTATAGTCACTAAAATAATAATGCAAAACAAAAATAGACATAAATTATGCTATATTTAGGAATTATCTAAAACTGTGGTTTAGAAACAAACTATTGGGAACAAAATAGTGTTCTGGTGTTGCAGGACTCGGGGTATGTGTATTTGGTGCTTCTGTTGTCTTTGAATTTGCCTGATTTAAAATGTTTACGTTATAAAACATCTCTAATATTTACATAGTTTCTGGAGATGATGAAGTCTATACTCTGATAATGATGGTCTATAAACTTTGTTCAGCCACCAGTCAGTCCCTAGGCAACAATGCCAGTTCCAGGTAAACTTGTAAATTTACAACTCCTTCTGACACTAATCCTGTCATTCCATAAGAAAATGTCAACCAGAGGTCAGTTAATCAATAGTGACACCACAGTACATTGGGGTTGACTCAGTTCAGTGGTCTGGAGGAATTTGATGAAAAGGGCTTATAAGATTTTGTGTACATGAGTAGCAGGGATCAATTCACACAAACTGGTTTGATAAGGATTGAGTCTAACCAAAACTAAATCCCAGTCTTGACCAAACTTAAACACTGATCTGGAACCTGATATGATGAGACCATAGATATGGTATCTTCTTGCACATTTTTGGCAGTTCCATCACCCATCACTGCCTCTACTTCAGAAAACGAATGAATCAAAAAGCAGGTCATATCAGTTTCCATTTGAGTTCCAAGGATTCTAGAGTGAGTAAAGTGTTGCATGAGATTTTGTAACAGTAATGGCTCAATACTGCAATGTTGGAGTTAGAGCTGTGTAAATCCTCAAGTGATGGTGCACATCTGTGGAATGCTGAAAAATAAGAAGTCCATGGCGGCCTGGTGTGGCTGGTGAACCAATTAGGCAATGTTCAAGTTTATCTACCTAAGTTAAAGCACGATAGAGGTGAAACTGTTTACTGTAGTTTATATTCCTGAATATGTCCAATGAGGACATCGTGTGCATAACCTATGTCCTTTAACACAAAAAAGTTAAGTTGGAAAAATGCATTTGGGATTTATAATATTTTTGGCAAAACAGCTCAATAGTTTTAGTTTTTGTGCTTGTGTTACCTAGGTCGTTTTCACACCCGATTGTCTGGTGGACTCGGTTCACTTGGGAACCAAATTGCAAATTTTCAGCTGGTGCGGTGTGCTTTCACGCTGCCCTTTGTCAAACGAACCAAACCTTTTGACCAACCTGTACAACCCCTCGCCTGTAGTGGCGCTGCACCAATAAAAACAGAAGGAAATAGGTTGGTCAACAACACAGCATAAATTCCTTTTCCGAGAAATAGAATGGCAACAGATTTTAGTCATTTGATTGCCATGCTGTCTTTTGACAAGTTTGCCAGACAAGCACAGTACAACAGTGGGCCCAGCATGGGTGGAGGATGAGGCAGAGGACCACAGACATTGTTATATTTTACACAAGGCGGGTGGGATGGCTCCGTATGAGGTGGCAGCATGTGAGTAGAGCCTTATACAGCCTCATTGAACCAATGTCACGTTTACACAGACGTTGAGCAAGATATTTACTACATTGAGTTACTTCATTAGTTTTATTTCTCAGTTACAATTGAATTTACCTAGATTGCCCTGTAGTCCGCTTCCCGCTTTTGGAGCGGCCTCTGGTCCGCTTTGCATTCCCATATGTATTCAAACTGCTCCAGAGTTCAGTTCAACCGAGCTGAGACCTAGGTTTTGAGGCAGACCCGAGTTTACTTTGTTGGTCCACATCAGAGTTCGATTGCACATTCCACACCTTCCCAAAGAAACAAAAGTTTCTGAGCAAACAAATCAGAGTCCGATTAAGGCGGACTAAACAGGGCTGGTGTGAATGCACCCTTAATAATGTGTTTCAATGTGTTTTTTTCCTAACCTGCTTAACATTAAACTGGTAATTAGCCTCAGTCCACTCAGCGATGTTAATAAATCATTTATATGGCCTTAAAGTCACACATTTTACCAGAACACCCCAGGAGTAGTAGTTTGGCAAATTTGATGTCCGATCCTTACCTTGATGATCCTTTAACAATTTCTGAACAATGTGGCAAGGAACGGATTTTGCCCAAAGTTAACGAGCTGCTAAACTACTGTTGCCCTGAAGCTCTATTCATGGTCTTAAATAATATTTATTTAAGAGTTTTTTCTCTCTACTCTAGTTAAGACACGGAGATGTATAGACATCATGGTTAAATATTTAATAATTGAAATGTAATTTCTTGCAATATTTATGACCAATTTATGCTTTAGTCTACTTTTCTGTAGGATCAACTTTGACAAACGCAGCCTTGACTTTTCATCTGTATCTCCAAGATAAGCCTTTTGCAACCATAACTCTCCTGATCACTTTTTGTCCATTAGCATGCCACAGCATACCAGACTCCAAGAAGATTGAGAAATAATTTCTCCAGTGAGTCGGATTCTTACAGTTGCTATATATGCAGCGTCTGCATCTCAGGCTCAATAAAATATGTGATCTTTGTCATATAAAGTGGTTCCTTGAAAATTTAAATACTTATCTTCCTGGCTACAAAGATTGGAGATATTGAATAAAAATGTATTCACATATCTTATTATACAGTGCCATGAAAAAAATATTTTAAATATTTGCCCTCCGTACAGATTACTTCAGTTTTAGCTTTTTTTTTGTCTTGCTACAATGTTTCTGATCATCAAAGCAATGTTTGCATTAATGAAAGATACTGTGCGTAAATATACAATGGAATGAAATGAGGATGTCATTCATTAAGCAAAAAATAACCTATTCAGCCCTACTCAAGCAATGGGGGGAGGGGGGGTAGTAAGGGAATGAGTAGCCATAAAAATAGGACTAACTCTCTTCCTCCTCTCCTTCTCCATCGATCTTAATTACAGCCAATCCTACTGTCAGTACTTCCTTTACCCAACTAGGCCCTGGATTACAGCAACTGAACACAAATCTTTGCAAAAAAAAAAAAAAAAACTCACCAAACCATCAACCTGGTTTCAGTCTGCATTTGTCCCCTAGCATTAGTAGTGACAAGAAGCAGCGTGGGAAAAACCAAACACAGCCTTGCTGCTTCCACGGGGTCTGAAAGGGCGAGCAGTTTCCAGCAGTGCCTCTTCAAAAGTGTCAGCAGCTCTGTAGACGGGGTTCTGGCAGTTTGCCGGCTGACCACCAAGATTTTTATCACACTAAAGTAGACAGCTGCAGATGTCTTAATAAGAAACCTTGATTGCTTTAATCTAAGAATTGTCTCTTTTCAAAATGTTTTAGCCTTTTGCTTTACATTGAGATTATACATCAGTTTAAATTATGCAGCACAGTTAACATGTTTACAAGCACTAGAATTGACCATCCAGATCACATTTTGCAATGATGAAGAATTCTTAGACTGTTACAGACTGAGCAGAACTTATCCTGCAACTAAAAGGATGACACAGCTTTAAAAACCTACGTTGAGCTGCCATATTTGTGTCCTTTCTCCCAGTTACCACTGAGAATAAGCCTCATTTGTTCAGCCCTTTTCAATCGTAAAGTCAAAGCTTTATCATTTAAAATGATAAGAGGCCTGTAGGGTCTAAGAGAGTATTTGCGTTTTTTGCTTTATCTGAGTGTCGTCTGATCTTGGAATAGGAGCTGATAAGTTTGCCAGCTGCTTTAATTGCATTTTACGTATTAGTTATCTTTTTCAGTGTAGCATAAGGGACATTTCCAGATATCCTGGCATTTTGACAACACACATCAGTTTTGTCCTGGCAAGGATCACCTGTTTTTGTACAACCCCAAATAAGGCAAGGCAAGTGGAATGTATAGCACATTTCAGTAACAAGACAATTCAAAATGCTGTACATGAACAGAACATAAGGGGGGAAATATAGAGTACATTGCAGTAAAATGGTAGCAGTAGGTGAAGATAAGTTGTACTACGAACTCAATCTAATGAAGTTTCTGTGATCTACAACCATTTAAATTGAACATTAACAATTAATGGCAACTCTAAAAAATCGTCATATTCAGTGTTTTCGGTTTCAGAACAGGTGATATCAATCAGGTAACTAAACTCAGCATCCAACAAAAACCATGAGTTGAGCGCGGGCACAAGCATGAAAGAAATCTTCATCAATGGAACGTAGATAACGTGATTCACCAAGGCGACGGCAGGAAACAAGCATACAGACTCCTCCATTAAAGGACACCCCATTTCCAACACTTCCTTGTGCAGATCTTAACTAAAAAGTAGGAAAAACTAAAATAAACTCTGCTCAGTAGCAGGGTTGTTTCACAGAGGATTTTGTTATCATAATTTGACTGAGGGTAACGGCTTCTGACCTTTCTTAAACGGAAAAGCCAGGGTATGAAGGAATTTACTCCAGAAATTACTCTGAATATCAACTAACCCAGCTGTCTGAAACAGGACTCAGGTGATAGAAGGTCAACTGTGTTATAGTCTTTAGATGTCTTTGAAGGTTCAAGTCTAAGTCCATCACTACAATCAGATTTTGGGTCTGATCAGTGGTTACTAGCTGAAGCTTTGTGCTAACTTTTGATCACTCTTCCATTGATCCAAAAATTATTACTTCAGTTTTGTTTTTACTCAACTGTAAAAAAGTGTTGGCACATCCATGCATTGATTTATTCTCAGCATTTGCTCAGTGCTTCAATGGGTTCATAGTCACCTGGTGACATGGTGATGTAGAGCTGTGTGTCGTCTGCATAGTTATGGTAGCTGATGTTGCTGTTTTTTATATCATCTGAGCTAGAAGAAGCATGTAGATATTGAATAGGAGGGAACCCAAGAGGGACCCTTGGGGAACCCTGCATGTGATTTTAGTGGTCTCTGATGTAAAGTTACCTACTGATACAAAACAGTCCCTGTCCTTTAAGTAGGATTTAAACCAGTTGAGTGCTGTACCAGAAAGGCCGGCCCAGTTTTCTAGGTGCTCCAATAGGATGGAGTGATCGACAGTATCAAATGTTGCACTAAGGTCCAATAATACCAGCACTGTGGTTCTTCCACACTCTGCATTAATATGGATGTCATTAAATACCTAGACAAGGGTGGTCTCTGCACTGGAAACTTGACTGTAAAACGTCAAAGCGGCTGGTCATTGTTAAGAAGGTATTTACCTGCTGCAACACAGCTTTTTCAATGATCTTACTGATTAAGTAAAAAAGTTATGAAACTTAAAACAATTGAGGCAATTCATTCCCTCATATTTTTTAAGATGACAAACTAAAATTTATAAATTGTACTTTTTTTGATTACTGTTTAATTCAATTGTTAATTCAAATGTTCATCAAGTAATCCAAATTAGTTTAATGACTTCAACTTTTAACTTTTCTGTCATATCAATTTAACCATTTTTCCAATAATAAGACATTCAATCCATGGGACTATGACAACATCGCTTAACAAGTAAAAAATGTTGCTGATAATTATTGTAAAGAATCATCGATTGATTCATTCAGCACCTGGTGTTGCTTCCTATGTTAAATGTCTATGCAAAAGTTTGTAGGCATCAGATTGTTACCTTAATAATTGCTTCATGACTGCAATCCAGCGCTTTGGTTGTCACTAACAAATGCTTTTGTCTACTATGTTATGACTAAAAATTGTCATCAAATGGGTCATAAGGGCAAAGTCGTATTCTGTTTGTCTACTTGGGGTCAGATTGTGGTCAGAGCATGAATTAGTTTTGCAGCTTTAATTCAGAGAAGCAAGAATCTGTAACAATGACAGAGATTTCTGAAAATACTCTTTGAGAAGGTTGTTCGCAAAGATATTTTAGTGTAAAGACATGAGACCATAAAAATAATTTCAACAATGTTTTAAAATATATTGGCATTTATCTTGTACAATTCAATTGTAAAAACAAGCAAATCTTATCATATCTTCCAATAACCTGGGTTTTATTATCCATGCACACTTGTAAACTATTAAACGACTTTTTGATTTCTCTTTTTGAGAATTCAAATTTTTTAACCTCCCTTTTCTGCATTGTATCATTTAGGTAAAAATAAAGTTAGAAGAGATGTTACATAGGAACACAAGACGTGCACAAATGTATCAGTCAGGAGAAGATATAAAAAGTTCCAAATAATTGAAGAAAATAAGGGGACAGGGAAACTATATAAACTGTATGATTCTCCAAAAATAAAATAAAAAGGGGGGAAAAAGACAAAAAAAAAATTTTGTGATTTCAAAGAAATATTGGTAGCTTTCCACATGTACTATAAACTACAAAATAAAAATATGAATGGGCCTGATATGATCTAAAATATATATTTGTGAGGTTTTTTTTAAACAGCTAATTAATTTTTGACCTTATATGGCCTCTCTGTGATCTAATCATGTTAAACTGTCCATTAACCATTCAGCAGGTAAACTCATATAAAGCTTTTAAAGGAGCTATAAGTAAGATATTTACAGTAAAATCAACATAAATCATTCTAATTTCAATCTGGATAGACAGACAAAAAGATAAAATTAGAGAGATTTATTGACATAAATTAGAAAACCTATTTGCCGATCGGAGCTTGGATGTTCATTTTAGGATTAGGATTAGTGAAGTCTTTCCCCTGGGTCAGGTGAAGTTCGAGAGCGTGAAGAAGTAGATGGGGTGGAGGAGGGTTGAAGCTCAGCTGAAAAGCAAGAGAATCCATGTGTGAAGCAGCTTTTAAGCAGTGTTGTGGGATGGTAGGATGAGGACTTGACGCAGATTGGCTGGCATACGGACGCTTGACAAGGCAATTAGTGGTTGCAGGTGGCAACCTTCATTTGTCACCTGGGATGGAAGTAATATTCCCTATAAACAATCAGTCCTCTCCATCAACAATGGAGGTAGTGACAGTTCGAACCAGTGATAAAGGCAGGGGCTGACAAGAATCGGCGATGTGGACCGAGGAACCATCAGAATGGGCAAAGCAAGCAGCTGGAACTCACAGGGAAACAGGCAGACTTGTGCAGCATTCGACAGTGAGGGCTGAAAACACGAACAAAGCAGAAGAGTCCAGCTTGCTGAGCAAACAGGAACTGGTAGAGGCAGAGCACATCAGACAAGACAAGATGCTCTGTGGATGACTGAGGCAGGTATAAGTAGGCAGGGGAAACAGGTCAGCAGAATAAACACTAATTGATTGAAACAGCTGGAGCTCATCAGGTACAGAGTGGTGGCTGAGCTGATTGGAGCATGAGTGGTGGCTGAGGGGAGTGGAGCAGATTTCAGAAAAGTCCACAAACGAAAACAAACAGAAACTTAAATCATTACACTATCGTGTTTAGCCTGCTGGACACCTTCAGCAGCTGGTGCCCTGGGCAACCAACCATGTGGTTTATGCCAAGAAGCAGGCCGTCTCTGATGTGTGACAGGGGGCTGATTATCAAGGGCTACATAAAAGTCAACTTTAGTTTTTATGTGTCCAGATTTGTCTCAATCTTGCTTTTTTCCTGCTGACAAGTCAAAACCTTTATTTGTATTGATCCAGCAGAAATTTATGTTCACCCATCGCAATTCTTCTACAGTTATTTACTGACATATCCCTCTCAGCATTTTCTTGTGAGGTAAAACTTCTTAAAAACTGAACAAACCCTTTGAAGTCTTAACCGTCAACAATAGTGTTTATTTCTGCTGCGCTATATGCACTGTTTTCTTGATCAACAGAGAAAGCTATTCCTGACCCTAGTTTATGTGTAGTAGTTGACCTCAGATGGACTTTGGTTTCATATGATGTCTACATCAATAAACAGTTCTAAAGGGGTCAGGCAGGGTTATTCTGTAAAAGGTCACAGTTCACCACTGTGCGCACACGCACACATGCGTGCGTGCGTGCACACACACACACAAAACCATTTTTGTAGGTTTTATTTTCTATCTTCCTGTTTGGGCCAGAGTCCCTGCAGTGTTGTTTGAGACATGAATACAATCAGCTGTTCTGGCACGAAAATTAGCTGTACATCCACATCAAAAGTTATTTGTAGATACTTAATATGTAATCTACTTCTCCAGTCAGATATTACATATTAGAAGTACTTTTTGAGATTCATGTTTTTCTATGATCCTTTAAAGGTCAGTACCTTTTTTTTTACCACCAGAAAGGCAAAGATCATATGAAATGTATAATTAAGAATGTTTTGTCTGCCCAACAAAGTGTCTAAAAAGCAAAATTCAGTGACTTTCATTGTCTTCTAGTTTCTTTCTCTGGAGGGTTAAACAAGTCTTGCATATGAATCAAATCCTATGGGACTCAAGGTCTTTTGAACAATACATCTGGCTCCCATCCCAGCTACAACAAACCAGAAGCTCCCACACCTCAAAAGTTAATGCATTGCTGATATCATGAGGTGGACATCGACCATAATGTAATTGCAATTTCCTGTTTTCTGAGGAAATTCTTTTGCTTTAGGAATCTCTATAGATCAGCTTTGGTCCAGTTAGTTGCTCTGTTGATAGAAGCAGCCAGAAATAGTATTTGTATTCGAATGCATTAAATGTAGCTCCCCCACCCCTCGACAAACTAGAGTCAAAACACCTAGACCTGCAGCTTTTTGTCACACTACAGACTTCAGTTATGGTCCTAAATAGCCTCACCTCCACCTCCACCACCAACGGTAGTGATTTTTGGCACAGCAAACTGGGTAGCCGCCCGCGGCAGCACGGCTTTCAATGACACATAGGGGGTGGCACGATTACTGTGTGAGGAATTGGTGCTCCTTGCAGCTGCAGGCGCCCTGCTTGCTGTGAGAAGAGAATGCAGCCCTGCACCCTGCATAGAGGTTCACAGACTGAAGGCTAAATAAGACGAGGAAAGGCCATGTGGACGAGCGGTTCACCTCTGGGTCTCACAAATGGACCGGGCATCGAGCTGGAGGCGGATCCACTCTACAAGGCAAATTAATGGTCTAACAGCATTAATGGCGCTTTTCCAGTAGTACCGAGTTTGAGCGGTGGAAAAGTCAGTCACACCAAGGCGCAGGAGGATTCCCAACCGGTCGGTCTGTTTCAGGCCAAATTGTTTTTCTTTTTCTTTCTACCCAATAATAAAATGCAGCCGCGGTGATGAGCGGGCATAAACCCGCCCTCGCAGCCGCAGGAGGCACAGCATCAGGCTGAGTCGATCTAATAATATGCGAGATACAAGCAGCCCCTCAATATTAAAAAAGCAAGAAAGAAACTGGAGTGAGTTAAAACAACAAATATGCTGGAAAGAAAGGAGGAAGCAATGATTGGAGTCGAAAATGTCCACAAGATCAGCCTATGCGGCAACTTATCCAGTTAAGTTTTTTTACCTCTGTTATTTAACTGTGAGACTGCAGCCCTTTACTGGAGGGGCCGAGGCGTGAGTCAGCGTGATTCCAGTCAGTCAGGCCAGTAATGGACCGAGTAGCATGACTACTGCAAACACTCCCTACGTGGTATCATCCCATCCCAGACTTGGCAGATATTATGAGTGGGTTTAGGATGTGTTCAGGGGACATAGTACGTTAAATGTTACACTGTTTTTAAAGAATAATATGTTAATAACTATAGGCTACATCACATTTTCCTGTGTTTCTGCATTAACACGTTTTTACAAGCCCAAGAAAAATAGAAATAAGTTGAGTAATTCCCTTACTGTTTGTGTGTTTAACACTTTCCTTATTTATTTATTTTTTATTGTATTTGTGTTCTAATACTGCATTCTATAATGTTTATTATTGTTGCTGTTATTATTCGTTGTAGCTGAGGAGGCCAGTTTGGGTTGTAGAATTGATGCAGAGGGACAGAATAACGCCAGTCATAGGAGGGAGGAGGAGGAGGCAGTGTCAGGTAGGGGAGACCAGGGCTAGTTGCCACACTTTTTACACTCATACATAAATATTATAATCAAAACAACATATATAAAAAACATATGTACCAGATGAAAGACCAAAGTCTCAGGTATATATTTTGTATTCGGGTTTATTTCATATCTTATTCCTGTGCAGAGTTATAAGCAAACTAATGGAGATTGTCACCATGTGACAAGTTGCCCCTCCAAAGGGTAAGATGTCACACTATATGGGGTAAGATGTCCCACGGGGTTTTGCGACCAATAAAAAAAGGGCAAAATTAATTTTGTTGTTATTTTTAAGTTAATAAATGACAATGACTCACTTTTGCTACTTATTGAATAACATGAAATAATATGCAACATGCATTACGAAACTGATGCTTAAACTTTGAATACAAACAAAAGAACAAAAGTAAATCTCACGAGTCAGACTCCTCATCTGAGTTGCAGTTTTGGCATAGTTTTTCTTTTATAACTCCTGACCATCTTCTTTCTCTCTTTGTCCTCTCTTTTAAATCACTCTTTTTTCTGTATAAATAGTGTAAAATTTTTATTAGGATGTATTTATTTAAATTATATTTTAAAATTAGAATTTTGGGGTAAGTTGTTACATGTGACAACTTACCCCAAAATGACTGTCTCAAGTTGCCCCAAATGACCATGTTTGCTAGTGCTAGCACTATCTTAACATTAGGCTTAATCAGAACAATGACTGATGTATGACTGGATGCCTTAATATCTACTTTAACAAGTCCATATGTACAACTGCTAGAATTTTTATCTGAATGAATGTTATTTAAAAAATATATAGAGTTCATATTTTACTTTGGATAGTGGAAAATGGTCAATTGGTGCTCATCTCAACCTACAATGTCTTGTCCTCTTCTCACTCAGTCTGTGAGACCTGACCATGCAAAGGAAGAAAACTCGTATTCCATTTTTTGGTTGCACCCTCTGATGGAGAAGATAATTGCAATGTGACAACTTACCCATGTGACAACTAGCCCTGGTCTCCACTACAGGTGCAGGGCGGAGTTGGTAATAGAAGTTTGCATTGAATCATATAAAACCTTGAAGGATTGTGGTCCAAACCAAGGCTTTTTGACATCTTCTAGCTGTCAGGGCCTCTGAGCCATGGACTTAATTATTTGAGTAGACTCACCGGTGTTCCCTTTATTCCCACCTGTATTTAAGTATGTAAGAAGTGCTTGCTTCTTAAACATTTATAAACTGTAAAGTAATTCATCTGTGCCTACTTAGGTTGCCACTATTTTCCATGTAGTCAGTTATACTAAGGAGCTGAAATGGTACTAAATTGAAGCCCCAGGGTCCTGATTCCCACAATTTATCCCAAGCACAATTCAGGGGATATATGTTATAAGAAAAGGTTACGAGGGGCAGGAGAAAGTTTCAGTGCATTGGAAGTATGTGTCCCTTAGGTACTTTTTGTTAATCCATCTAATTAGGTAATATTCAGCTTCTACTGCACCTTGCACATCACCCTGGGAAACAAGGTAAGCGTAGCTTATTTGCAAAATAGTTCTATCATATAGCCACAAAAGCATTCCCTATTTTAGCCCCGTACCATCTGAATGTATATATAGTTATATAATTCAGCTGAATTCACCCTCTGTGGGACACAAATAGATCTTTCAGTTTTATTCAAAAATAAATAACATCATTAGTAAAAAAGTGGAATGACAAAAGGAAAAATTATTGCACAGACCTTCTCAATACCTGCTACAAAAGCCTTTTTTTCTCATTCTTCCACACAAACTGTCTTCAAATCTTTAAGGTTCTCTGGGCTCTGATCATATGTCCTTTCCTTAGTTTTCAATTGGAAACAGGTCAAGTGACTGACAAGGCCTTTCAAAGCAGCTTTACTTTGTTTCTCTGAATCTGATTCAGTGTTTCCTCAGCTGTGTGTTTGAGACTATTGTCTTGTTTAAAAATCCAAACTAATTTAATTTTCAGATTCTTAAAGCAGTACTGCGCAACATTTAGCCACTAGTGATGCTAGACATGTCACTTCTAGGTTTAGCGCCCCTGAAGGCCACTGGCAACACTGCACTGTTGCAAAATGAAACCGTCTCCTGCCGGGATTTGGAATTTGATAGCAGGCCGCTTGGGACCAGCGGATTGAGAAGTCATGGAGTTACTTGTAAAGACAAAAACACATTCACCCCTTTAGATTAAATCCTACATCAGCCAAAAATATGTCTGCTCGGGTAATTGTCATATCTGTTTTGTTTTGTTGTTACCCTAGAGTGGGTCACATGACCAGGCCTGGCACCACAAGGGGGCACACTGGGGCATCACCCCCTCAAAAATAAAATAGTAAATATGCAAACAGTAGCGGAAAGGCCTTGAGGAGGAGTGGTTCACCTCTGGGTCTCTCAAATGGACCGGGACAGGGGGCTGCAGGGGATCTACCCCACAGTACAATTGTCTAATGGAATTAGCGGCTAAAGTTAGTCACACCAAGGGGCGGGGAGGGTTCAGGTGAATTCCCGACCGGCTGGTCCTTTCAGGCCGAACCGGTAGGTGGTTGGACTGTTTTGTCCCCTTTCTATCCAATAATAAAGCACAAAGGCTTTGTTATTTGGACTGAAGTTGTTTATTTTAGTTGTTGGTTGTTGCAAACGTGCATTTAATGTTTTAACATTGTGCAGCATGTAAACATAAGCTCAGAATATACCTTCAATAGTGTGAAATGATATGCATTTGACATTTAGCATTGTTTCTGGAAAATAAATTCTTATCAATGTGTGACATAGTTTTTTCTTCTTTTTTATTTTAGTAGAGTTATGGACTTGCCTCCCCACTGTGCATGACACGCCCCCTCTTGTTTTGTTCCCTTAACGCCAGGCCTGCACATGACCCCTTCAGTGGCGGATCCAACCATCTCAAGTCACATTGCTGACTTTTTAAGAAGGGCAGCCAACCAAGAGCATCAATATTGACCTAAAAAAATATTTTCTATATTTCAAATTAAGCCATTACTTGGGTGAAAAACTTACATGGTGCTGCTTTAACCAAAATACTTTCTTAGCTCTCTCCGTCCATTCATCCCTCACTTACTCTATGTGAAGTCTGCCAGTATCATATGCTGTAAGACAGATCACACCATGTTTTTCCCTCCTGTACACTTCAGTGTTGGCATGACGGGTTTTGGGTAAAGCGCAAAAAATTCTTTATTTATGTATTCATCCTTTTTTTCTTTATTTATTCTATTGCAAAAACAAAAAAAAGAGAAATGTGGATGACCCCCCCCCCCCCCCCCCAAATAAACAAAAAAAAAAACATTTGCATTTTATCTTGTTCTCATATTTCTGACCCTGTGGGTTGAATTTAATGTAAAATCTCTGTTTATCACAGCCCACACCGGGGGCCATAGGTCGCTGACTACTAACTACCATGGGTGAAGTTCAGTGAAATGGTCGGTCTGGGCATACATCAGCACTGTCCACTGTGTGTTTTTATGGTGAAAATTGATTTACATCCTGGTGTGTTTTTCACCTTCAGTCGTGTGAGTGGCTTGTCTCATTGATCGTCTTTTACCACTACATCCCACCTTTTGATTCATACAGCAGGCTAACCGTTACATAGCTGGATCTTGGTGTCACCGTCATTGCCTCGGCTTGCGGCTCAGAGGTGTAACGGGTAGGTTAGTCTTTCAGAAATCACACAGAAACAGCAAGAAAACACCAGCTTGAGCTCAAATAGAAAAGTGAGTCAGAGGTTTTCAGCAGTGCAGGAATAAAGCAGTAAACTGATCCCACCGATTCTTTTTTCACTTTCTTCAGGATGGCCGTCAACACAAAAGCAGGATTGTTTATTTTAGTAGCTGTAGGAAGTCAAACATTATTTCAGTGTTGTGAGGAGATGGAAGTGGTGGAGAACTGCAGCAGGGTGTTTCACTTGAACAACAGACAAAAAACACTCAGGCTGGTTAAACAACAGGCAGAGCGGGCTCTTCCTGTTGTAGATGATTTGGTCCTTTTATGTTCACTGCAATAGGTTGTCCTCAGTATGAATCTTCTTCTGTGTAAAAAAGTATGGCAACAGAGTTATTTCCATTTTATATATAATCACTGTATTTTAAATATCAGTTCATGGTTTCAGGCTTCATTTTTTTGTTATGTGATGACAGAAGCAACTACAAAAAACCATCTAAAAAGAATAGGATGTTCCCATCCCATCTTTTTTTTTTTTTTTTGGTCCACGAAACCAATCTGTCAAATTTAAAAACAGGCACTGGTGCTTATTAACAGACTTAATTCAAGTTAGTAAGAACTTAAAAACTCTTCAGTGCTGAAGGGCAGTGAAGTCACATATCTCAATATCTCATTTCTTCAATAGGCCCATTACAACTCACTCACCAATGACGTCACGGACACTGCAGCCTTCTGATCTCCTTGTCCTTCCCTTCATTGACAGTTATGGAATGTTCCATATATATATATATATATATATATATATATATATATATCAAATGGTTTCTCTCTCAATCCTGATATTCCTGTGCGGGATGGGTGGCTCTCCATTTCTTAAGCTCAGGTCCAGGTCTGGGAGCTTGAGGGTTGGTCTTAGTATCTTAGCTGTTCCTAAGATTGTGCTCTTCTGGTCTGAGATGTCTGATGTTCCTTCAGGTATCTGTTGGAACCACTTCTCCAGAGCAGGGGTTACTGCCCCGAGTGCTCAGATAATCACGGCCACCACTGTTTTCTATTACCTTCCAGGCTCTTCCTAGTTCTCCCTGAGCCCTTGGTATTTCTCCAGTTTCTCATGCTCTTTTTTTTCCTGATGTTTCCCTCAGTCAGGATGGCCTCATCGATCACAACGGCTGTCCTCTGCTGCTTACCAATGATCACATTGTCTGGTTGGTTGGTTGGCCATTACCATTTTGTCTGTTTGTATCTGGAAGTCCCACAGGATCTTAGCTCTGTCATTCTCCACCACCTTGGGAAGTGACTCATTTTTACCTGGGGGTCTCCCGTTGTTATTCTGAACTATACCAGCCACTTGGTTATGGGCTCCATGTATCTCTTCCCTGTCAGGGTTCTCTGTGTTGGCTGCTCTAACTCTACTCCTCAGGTGTGTCTAGTTGGCTGAGGAGGCGTGGTCCACACCTGCAGCTCGTTGCAGGCGGCTTCCTCTGGCTTCTTAAGCAGAGCACTGGCAGATGGAAGACGCCGGAGCCTTAACCAGTCGTGATTTTGGTGCTTGGATGCACTCACCTGTCTTGACGTCCCGTCCGAAGAAACAGACCAGCAGACCTGTCTGCTCAGATTTTGCTCTGGCGCTCCCCTCATACTTCCTGGAAGTTACCCAGCGAGGCCTGAGATCCCCTTTCCCGGGTTCTGTTGGTTCTGTGCTCACTCTGGTCAATCCATCTGTCAACCGTTGCCGATGAGGTCGCCTCGGATTCCTCGCCAGCTACATCTGCCGCCCTCAGCCACTAGCCACCTATCTCCATCTGAGTAGTCACATAGAGTTCTCCTGACGCTACTTCTTCCCGGTTAGGTCCGCCCAGCCTAATGACTCTCCAGCCGTGACGTTCTGACCCAGCCGAGTCACCTGTAGTTCCGTCCATAGACCTGCCTGTTTTCCTTTAATAAAAATCTTAAAACTGTGCATTGCCTCCCGTTCGTATCTGCATGTGGGCTCGTCATCTGAAAACCATGACAGAAGAAGGCTCCGGCCACCAGAGTCCAGCGGATACGTTCGGGCGGCAGTTAGCCGCACAGCAGGAACAAATGCAGTCGCTAGGTTTTGCTGTCAATTCTACTCAGGAACAGCTTCAGAGATTAGCCGCTCAGGTTAGCCTACTTGTGGACACAGTCACTTCCGCGAAGACGTCACCTGTCACTCAGGATCACGTTACCCCGCCTTCCGACGCTCCGAGCATGGAGAATCAGGTTTGGACTCCACCACTTGAGGGCGCGTCACCTTGTCCGGAGAAATTCTCCGGTGATGGTGGAAGTTGCGGTGGTTTTCTTTTCCAGTGCAAACTGGTGTTTAACCGTTCTCCCCAGACTTTCGCCTCTGATGAGGTAAGGATATCTTATGTCTTACGTCTACTAACGGGTAGGGCTCTTAGGTGGGCCGAGGCTCGATTCCCTGATTGTCAGTCGTTTGGGATTACTTTTCAGGACTTCATTGCTGAATTTAAGACAATTTTTTCACCTGAGTTGGATTCGGCACAACAGTCTCGTCATCTCCTCACTTTGAAACAGCGCGGTCGACGCGTATCTGATTTTTCCGTGGAGTTTCGTACGTTTGCTGCTGCTGCGGGTTGGCAGCCGAGACCGTTAAAGGCAGCTTTCTTTCAGGCTCTAGACGAGTCGTTAAAGGATGAGTTAGCTCGGGTTGAGGAACCTGAGGATTTTGAGGAGTTTGTAGCACTTGCTATCCGTTTGGATTCTCGATTACGCAGCCGAACCCGTTTTAGATCCAACCTTGCCTTGCAATCATCCACCTCCACCTCTTCTACATTTACCAAGAAGGAACCCCGTTCTTTTACACCTCCTCCTGAACCCATGCAGTTTGGGCAGGTTGGTCTTTCCAATAAGGAACGTCAGCAGCGTGTCTCGGAAAACTTATGTCTTTATTGTGGAGGTGAGGGTCATTACCTCAGAGATTGTCCTGTTCGGCCAAAAGACCGAGTCCGCCGCTCTTAACGGGGGGATCGGTGGACAGGTTGGGATCTATTCCCCGGGAGGCTGTTAAGGCGTCATTTGGTTCTCGTTGTTGTTTACCAGTTACTTTAATATTCGACCAGGAAAGTTTTGATGTTTCAGCTCTAGTAGATTCAGGCTCTGATTTTAATCTCATAGATCAGGCGGTTGTGGACCAGCTTCGAGTACCTGTCGATCTTTTACCCGAGCCACTCCAGGTCTCGTCATTAGATGGGCAGAGATTGACTCTTATTACCCATCGCACCCGACCATTGGTAGTGATAGTTTCCGGTAACCATCGGGAACAGCTTTCCTTCTTTGTCTTCCCGGTAAAGCGTTCACCTGTGGTTTTTGGAATAGCCTGGTTAAGGGTCCACAATCCGCAGTTTAATTGGGCTGAGTCCCGACTGGAGTCATGGTCACCTACTTGTCATTCCCGTTGCTTGCAGTCCGCTCGGCCCGTAGCCGTCTCCTCTACTTCCTTGACAGATTCCGGAGACATGATTGACCTCTCTCGCGTTCCAGAGGATTACCACGACTTACGGCAGGTATTTAGTAAGACTCAGGCTTGTTCTTTGCCCCCACATCGCCCATACGACTGTGCGATTGACTTGTTACCTGGGGCCCCTCTACCGGTGAGTCGGCTCTATAACATCTCCAGGTCAGAACGTCAATCGCTTGAGAAATACATCAGTGAGTCTTTGGCTACGGGGTTAATTCGTCCTTCTTCCTCCCCATTAGGGGCTGGTTTCTTTTTTGTGGGCAAGAAGGACGGGACCCTTCGACCCTGTATAGATTATCGAGGGCTTAACCAGATAACCGTCAAGAATAAGTACCCGCTTCCTCTATTATCATCAGCCCTCGAGCCAGTCCAGAATGCCAAGATTGTTTACTAAGCTTGATCTGCGCAACGCTTATCATTTGGTTCGGGTGAGACAGGGGGATGAGTGGAAGACGGCTTTTAAGACTCCGTTAGGTCACTTTGAGTACCTAGTCATGCCCTTCGGCTTGTGTAATGCCCTGGCAGTTTTTCAGGCATTGGTTAACGACGTCCTGCGGGATTTTTTGAATGTTTTTGTTTTTGTCTATTTAGATGACATCCTGATTTACTCTCGTGACCTAGAACAACACAAGCAACATGTGCGACTTGTTCTCCAGCGATTACTAGAAAATCGCCTGTTTGTAAAAGCCAAGAAGTGTGAGTTCCACCAGACTTCAGTTTCGTTCCTCGGTCTTGTTTTGGAAGGCGGTCAAGTGAGGTCAGACCCAGAAAAAATAAAAGCAGTAACGGAGTGGCCAGTTCCTGAGTCACGTAAACAGCTTCAACGTTTCCTTGGGTTCGCTAATTTCTATAGGCGTTTTATCAGGAACTACAGCCAGATAGCTTCCCCGTTACATGCTCTTACCTCCACCAAGGTCCCTTTTATCTGGAGTTCTGAAGCCGATGAGGCATTTAATCGACTTAAGTCCCGTTTTTCCCAGGCTCCCATACTCGTTCACCCTGATCCTGCGAAACAATTCACCCTTGAAATAGACGCTTCAAACACAGGTGTGGGAGCGGTCCTATCCCAACAGTCTGAGATAGATAAAAAGTTACACCCTTGTGCATTCTTCTCCCGTCGCTTGTCCCCTGCCGAGCAGAACTATGATGTAGGCGATCGTGAACTGTTAGCCATTAAGTTAGCCTTGGAGGAGTGGCGGCACTGGCTAGAGGGATCCGAGCAGCCCATCATAATATGGACAGATCACAAGAACCTCTCCTATCTGCAGACAGCTCGTAGACTCAACTCAAGGCAAGCCCGTTGGTCATTATTTTTTTCTCGTTTCAACCTCACCATAACCTACAGACCAGGCTCCAGAAACATTAAACCAGATGCTCTGTCTCGTCAATTTGCCCCATTTGAACAAGAGAAGGAGCCGGAACTTATTCTTCCCCCCACATGCACTGTTGGAGGTCTGCATTGGGATCTGGAGGACAGGATTAACCAGGCCCAACTATTAGATCCGGATCCTGGTACGGGTCCACCGGGACTAAAGTATGTTCCCCAATCTGTTCGTCCGGAGGTTTTACGCTGGTGTCACGATGCTAAGTTTTCCGCCCATCCGGGCATTTATAGAACCCAGTCTCAGGTGTCCCGGCGATTCTGGTGGCCATCGTGGACCAAGGACGTCAGAGACTATGTTTTAGCTTGTCCTGTCTGCGCCCAGAATAAGTCTTCTAACCAGCCACCTTCTGGGTTGTTGAATCCTCTTCCTATCCCCAAACGTCCATGGTCCCACATTGCCATTGATTTCGTTACTGGACTCCCTGTTTCCCAAGGCATGTCAACGATTTTGACTGTTGTTGACCGTTTTTCGAAGTCTTGTCATCTCATTCCCATCCGTAAGCTACCTAACGCCCTCCAGACTGCCCAACTCCTCATTAAACATGTTTTCAAGCTCCATGGTATCCCTGTTGACATTCTCTCTGACCGGGGTCCCCAGTTTATTTCTCAGGTCTGGCGGCACTTTTGCTCCGCTCTGGGTGCCCGTTACACGCTCACCTCCGGATACCATCCTCAAACCAACGGCCAAACAGAACGAATGAATCAACAATTAGAGACCACTCTCCGTTGCCTCACGTCATCTTCACCTACCGACTGGAACAAGTTTTTGCCTTGGGTAGAGTATGCCCTGAACTCTCACATCACCTCAGCCACGGGACGTTCACCTTTTGAAGTTGCCTTAGGATATCAACCTCCACTCCTACCCACAGACGAACTCAGGATTCCCTTCACCTCCGTCAACGACTATATTGCTCGCTGCCAGAATATATGGAAAGAGACGGTTACAGCACTCACTCGCACCGCAGAGCGGAGTAAGAGGTTTGCTGACCAGCACCGCAGACCAGCTCCCCATTATCGCCCCGGTCAGAGGGTTTGGTTATCATCCAGAGATGTATTGACTAACCCATCCGCCAAGAAGCTTGCTCCCCGGTTTACTGGTCCCTATGAAATAGAGACAGTTATCAACCCGACCACCGTCCGCTTACGTCTTCCCCTCACTCTCGTGTTCATCCCACTTTTCATGTATCCCAGATTAAGCCCGTTTTGGACAATGATTCATACCCTCCTTCCGGACCCCTCCACCCTACCAGGACAGTCAGAATCCTCGCGTCATCAGGGTGTGGATGCCCGTCGAAGAGGTAGGGGTCACCAATACCTCGTCGATTGGGGGGTCGCAGCTCTGGGGATCGCTCATGGGTGTCTGCAGCTACCATCGCCAATCGGATTTGATTCGGGATTTCTGGTCTACTCAGCCCAGCAATTCTTGTCTGGGCCGCCAGGAGGCGGCGTTGAGGGGGGGGGGGTTAGTGTCAGGGTGTTCTCTGTGTTGGCTGCCTCAACTTACTCCTCAGGGGTGTGTCTAGTTGGCTGAGGAGGCGGGGGTCCCACACCTGCAGCTCGTTGCAGGCGGCTTCCTCTGGCTTCTTAAGCAGAGCACTGGCAGAGATGGAAGACGCCGGAGCCTTAAACCAGTCGTGATTTGGTGCTTGGATGCACTCACCTGTCTTGACGTCCCGTCAAGAACGAAGAAGAGACCAGAAACGACCAGCAGGACCTGTCTGCTCAGATTTTGCTCTGGCGCTCCCCTCAACTTCATGGAAGTTACCCCGCGAGGCCTGAGATCCCTTTCCCGGTTCTGTTGGTTCTGTGCTCACTCTGGTCAATCCATCTGTCAACCGTGCCGATGAGG
>NC_046381.1:36911419-36989925 GCF_011125445.2 Fundulus heteroclitus
TTGTTTAGCATAACTCGCTAATAATACATCCATAACTTGCTGTCACTCTACAGTTTTAGGATCAGGAGCGGTGCTCCTTGAGCGCCCCCTGCCGAGAGGCCAAGGAACTGCCGGCCTCACCTACAACCAGTTCTTTGCCATTTATGTTTGCGCAGCAGCACGAAAACATGTTACCTGCACACAGTTTGATGACCAAAACACAATTTGTTATCCACATATATTAAATTGTGGAAAATCAGTTCATAACTGTTTGAACAATTGAATTTATGATCTAGAGACAGGAAGATGCATTCACAGAATAGAAGCCAGCGCAGTTAACATGGGATTGCGCAATCCCAGGGGAGGCCAAGCTCGCTGCGGCCTCACCGGCTTCGCTATCAAGCGCCACCAAGAATTTACATGGAAAATTGAGAAAAGTCTGCGATTTTAAAGAGAATATGATAAAAAATGAGGAAATTAGATAAAAAAGAACTTTTATTACAAATGACCGAGTGAATCATAATTTATATTATGTTATCATTATTATATATTTTCTTTTTTTTCATGATGACAAGTGAGGCCTGGCCTCACTTTCCTCCCCTGACTGCACGTCACTGGTAAGGTTGTATCAAAAGTGTCTTTCAATGTCAGTTTCCAAGTCCTCCCACAGATTTTGTTGAAATGGCCATTCTAACCCATGATCAAAAATGCTTTGCCTGTAGGCAAAAAGGTAACATTTAGCCTTCATCTGACCAGAGCACCGTCTTCCACATGTACCCTGTGAACCTTACACGGCCTGTGACACATTGCAATTTAGACCTATTAGGAATTTCTTTTACCGTTTACTACCTTCTACCCACACATTAATAAAGGCCAGATTTTTCTTGTCCTGTCACCAGATTATATCATCTCAGCTGCAGATCTCTGCAGCTGCTCCAAGGTTACCATGGGCTTCTTGGTTGCTCTACTTATTACTGCTACCCTTGCCCGAACACAACGACTATCTTAGGATAGTCGTTGTGCGATACGCTTACCTTTTGCTTGACAATGACTTAGGCTCTATGAAATGTTTAAAACCTGGGTTCTAGTTCTGTAATCCAACCCTGATTTAAACAGATTCACAATTATCTCCGTGAAATGTCTGTTGTGACATTTAATTTTAATTATGCTGTTTTTCACTGTCTGAAGCTTTTACACAATAGATATATTTACCTTTGAAGGAAATTGATGTTGAATTATCTTTATTTATGTTTCAGAATAAAGGGTCTCAAATCCAAAGGCATGACACATTTTTCAGGTTTTTATCCGTTAAAGATGTTGAACATTATGTATCGTTTTCCTTTTTTATTCATAATTACGCCTTGCTTTGTGTCGGTGCGTCATAACATCCTGGCCAAATATATTTTAGTTGGTGATTGTAACATGAAGGGTATAGATACTTTTGCAAGGTACTGTACATGTTGCCTGATCTCCATCATGACACATAAGACGTTGGATATTCAGTTAAAAAAGGAGCATTATTAAATTTGAGGTATACAGATGTCTTTGTTTTGGTGGTATTTAACCAAAGCACGTTTCTTCAAAGGATTGAAAATTTGAGGATGGATACAGGAGCAGAAATGCTGTGAAGAAGAGTTTAAAAGAAGAGCATACCCAGAACAAAAAAAAAAAAGGTTCAGAATGACCTTTTTTATGAAGTACAACTTGTGCCTAGATTTCCAGTGTAACGTTTTCACCGTGTTAGAGATAAATGCTTGGACAGCTGCCAGGCCTTCTTGCATGTGGCATCAGCCATTGAATTGATTCCATTGTGAAATGTCATCTGGTAATGTGACATCAAGTTTCTGAAAGGGCACACCTACTGCCCCTGTATTGTTGCAAAGTTAAAAGCAGACGCATGTTTTGCTAAAAGGGGAACTGCCGCTCGAAGGTAGTCAGATCAACGTTTCTGCAGGAATAACATGCGGATTCCGTGGAAAAAAAAAACATGCATAGATGACATTTATATGTTCCCCAAGACAAGAATGTTGTAGCAAAAACAAAACAAAAAACATTTTCCTATTATTACTGCGTTGTTGTTCGGTGTTAAAGTCTACAGGCATTTGAGATTATTAGTAACCGTCTTTAGGCTGACGTTGCTGTGTTATTTCAGATGAGTGTGGAAGTGGAACAAAAGTTTTTATTCGACTCTGACACCCTGAAAGCAATCGAGGACATTGGTGGTAAGTATTCAAAATGCTTTGTCTATATGAGCATATTGTGATCAGCTCACAGCAGATTTCCCAACTAACTCGCACCTACAGTGATTCCAGGCACAGTTTTAACTTTTATATTTGTTTCTGCAGTCTGTGTCGGCCAGAAACAATTTCAGGATCAGTACTTTGACACAGCAGATTTTAAACTGACTTTACAAGACACGTGGCTGCGCCGCCGGAAACAATCCTGGGAGCTCAAGTGTCCGACGGCGACATTCAGTGGGACTGCGGAGCCAGGAGGAGAGCGGTCTCTGTGTACTCAGTATAAGGAGATCACCAATCTGCCCGAAATCTACCAGAGGGTGAAGGCGCTAATAAAAGACAGTGGCGAGGAAGGGGAGAAGGAGACGACCCCCTCTGCCGAAGACGACTCCTGGCTAAGCGAGTTGGGTCTGTGCTGCTTCGCAGAGTTTACTACAACACGGAGGTCATTCACTTTGAAAGGAGAGGAGGGGGTGCAGATAGATCTGGACCAAGCTGACTTTGGCTACCATGTGGGGGAGATAGAGGTCCTCGTACCAGAGGGGGGAAACATGCAGTCTGCAAAAGAGAAGATCAGACACACCGCTCAGAGGCTGGGTGAGCCCAAAGCTATCCGACTACCCGCTGTGTGCCCTGCTCGGCTTCTGTAACACCACTTTTCTCTGATGCAATGAAGTTTCTCTCTTCTGTTTTTCACTCAGGTCTGAATGAAGAGAGGCGAGTTGCAGGAAAAATGACCGTTTACCTTGAAAGATATCGTCCAGAGCAATATGCAATACTGCTGAGTGCACATGTCTTGTAGAAACACTGTACAGTACCACCGATCCTAAGAGTTCTTCCCTGTTCTTAATCTTATCTTACAGTCGTGTCATTTTTAGATAAAAAGGGAATTGTATCAAAATGCTACATTTTTGTTATAGTCTCACAATGACAATAAAGTCTCTTGATTCTTGTAGTTGCAGAAATGCTGTAAATGAAGCTGATTCTCAGCTTTCATAAAACAGGAGTAGCTCCAGATGTAAGTTATTGTAAATGTCATAGCCAGTGACAGCACTGTGTGAACTACTTGTAGCTCTACAAAGGCTAATTTATTTTTGTCTGTCAATTGGAGATAACATGCCTACTACTGTGGATGGTTAGTTACTACTGACTACTAATGAGTGAATCTTGATGTAGAGCTGGTTACTATGATCATTCTCTCCAAAACACTCCTGTAACAATAGCACAGTACATATTAAATAACAAATTCTTATCTCTTTATTGCTGTTTAACTTATTTTTTCTTTAAATCTGTCCATTTCATTGCCGTCTGCAGCAACCTGCTTCTCTACAGTCCATGCAAGTGATGTTTCTACATCTGGACTAATAAAAACTGGGTAATTTTCTGATAATCAAGTTCATGTTAATGCCACTCAGTTGCTTTTTATTTTTCTGCTGCTCCCTCTTCAATTATTTGCACCCTTGGTAAATATGTGTATGAAAGCTTTAATATGGTAATGGCCTGTTCTGGACGCTGATGACCCCAAAGATATAACCTTAAAGCTCTCATTCTCCTGATTCCTCAAAAAGTGTTCATGATGCTGAAGGCACAGCTTCCCTGAGCCTTTGGAAGAGAAACAGGCCCACAGCATCCCAGAGCTTCTATTAGGGTTAACGCTGCCTGCATGCGTTTTTGCAAATATTCATCCTTTGTTTCACACCGTGTCTACCTGGGGGGAGGGTTCGTTGCCAAAAAGTTTGTCATAAGCCTGATACCATAGTAGGACTTTTCCGGACATGCTCCCTAAACAGTCACTTCTTAAGTAGATGGTGGTTGCTATGGAGATGATGCTTAATTCTTGTCTGCTAAAACTTAAATTACCCCCTTCACTGTGGATATGGGCAAATTTAGGTGAGGACCTACCGTCTAACACCAATTTGTTGATTTTTGGAGATTGACACATCTGCTTGACGTGAATGGGATGTTTCTTTGTCTTTGCCCATTTTGTAGAGTTGCATAGACAACCTGGGCTCTGTCTTTTATTTATACTTCAGAGAAACAGAGTTAACTTTAGCCTAGCCAGGCCAACTATAAAAATAGCGGGCATTGACAAAAGTGCTGAACAAAAGGAATGAATCATTTAAAATAAATAAACATTGAAAGAGAATAATATAATTGTTCAAAGTAGAAATAAAATAAATAAAAATAAGGCGGTCATAACTGTTTTATAAGAATTTTTTGGCATGCAATGCAGTATCCCCTCTGATTTTGCTGAGATAATTAATTTCTTAAAAGGGACATATCATGCAAAGAATCCACTTTAGTCTTTAAATACATTTTGTTGTGTATTTGGAGTCTCTAGGTGTGCAGAAGAATTGCATTTAGTCTGCCCAGGTGCTGCGTAGATAGCTATATTCTTTTTGTCATATTATATTGATATATTTTTATCAGTAGATAAAAATATATCAATCGTGAATCTACCACTTCAATCTCTGAGTGATTTTGTAGTTGTAATGCAGCCCACCCTCAGCATACTGCGGGTGGGGTGTGAAGTGCTTCTTTCAAAGATTTAAAGAGACAGCACCAAGACAAGTTGCTCTCAGACGCTACTCAGAAAAAGGGTAAAAAGGGGGAATGTGGGGGTAAACTAACGAGCAATTCAGACCAAAGCATTGCAGTTCCACTTTGTATAGACAAAAACTGAATGACTTCAATGTGAAAAAGAACTGAAAAATATGTACCCTTTACATATGGGATCCTGCCCACCCCACTGCATACACATATTCAAATTAAACTGCTGCATTTTAGTGGGCAATATATATTTGCCCACTAAATATATATTTTATTGTTACACATCAAATATCGAAACAAAAATGTCTGCCCTAAATATAAACAGGAGTTTTAAAAAAAATACAGTATACAATGTATCAAATTATAAAGGATTACATATGCAACTCTGCAAAATGAATTTCAGTTTGCATCCCTGAAAGTATTTTCCTGGTAAATAAACAGTCCCTGAAAACTGTTTGCTTTATATTTAGATGAAATGCATCTACATACATGATACATGCATCAAGTATGCAGTGAGAATGAGAACAGAAACTACAATGATAGTTGTACATCATATGGGGAACAGTAATGATGTGTGATGGTTATTTTTGGTTAACCAAAGCAACAATTTAAAAAGGAGGAAGTCTCTCTTGATGATGCAGTTTAAAAAGGCAATGTCCTTTGTGGTGTCAAATCACACACCCATGTCTGTTAACAAGGGTTGCAGATCTTTTTATACACTCCACTGCTGTAAAAGAAAAACTTTAAACAATTCACAATTAGTTTTACAGTTAGTGTTACTTGTTAGTCAGAAAAATCATGTTTTGAGGGGGGAATATTTCAGTCAAGATCTGTCTTCAACTACAAGACTAAGCTTCTTGTATAATAAAAAAAGTCATGCCTTGTCATGCCTGTCAATGCCTTCGTATGTGATTAAAAAGCTGCTGTATACTGTAACAAAAATTGCATTTCCCTTATCTGGGGGAATTGAAGAAGCAGAGCAGGGTTGTTCAAAGTGTGGCCTGGGCTCCATTTGAAGCCCACTGAATGACTTTGTGTGACCCGCGACCACAACTATAATTTATTTTTTTCAAAGTTTTACCCCCAGAACAGGCAGTTGATACTGTATACAATTTAAAGGTTTTCACTGATATGAGGCCTTTCAGAAAAAGAAGACTTTCAGAAAAGAATTATTCTGTTCTATCTTCTAAATATATAAAATGCTAATTGCAACACAAAGTATTCATCTTTTACTCACAATGTTTGTCTGTTTTTTTATTTCTAGAGACACCCAGTGTAAAAACTGGACATTTATTAAACTGGGCAAAAAGTAAAGCAACTTTTTTTTTTTTTTTCAAAGAAAGGCTGACCCAGATCCAGTAGTGACTCATATAGCTCCTTACTTTTTTCTTTAACAAAATCTGACTCATTTGTTAATTTGTCTTTGTTTTTATTTAAAAAAAAAAATATATATATATATATATATATATATATATATATATATATATATATATATATATATATATATATATATATATATATTGTTGCTTGTGAGTAATTTAAACAATTCAATGTGCACATATGTACAAAAAACATGTCAGCAATGCATCTCCATCAGCCTGCGATCAAAGTTGCCATGGTAACCGACTGCAGTACTTGCTAATATGTGGCAGTGCCCAACACATCACTTTTTACAGTTTTAGCTTAGAAAAGCAACTCAGCATCACAGTTTTCCTACAGACCCAGCACGTTTTCACTTGAATGTTAGCTGTTAGTCCAGTTGGATTCAGAAACAAAACACAGCCTTCTTTTGTTGTGTGTGTACTTATAGCTGTAAATAATCCATTCTTTAATCCAGTAGGTAAACAATAGAAGGAAAAAACACTGTTGTAGGAGTTTCATGCAGGATCCAGACCACGCTGGTAACATCTCTGTTGTCTGTAGCCTCAATGTACAAGCACACTGTAAATTGTGTGTCCAGACTCAAGCAGCTCGATGAGCTCGCCTTCTCCTCAGCAGTTGACCATACAGCTTCTCCTCAATAACAAGCCATCTATTATCCTTCATACATCCTTATTTCCATTGAACATGCATGCGAAACCAACTCAACTTATAGGGTTTGCTTTTTTTATATGTTCATCTGGATACATACATTCATACAGATGTCCAATTTTTGGTATAAACATTGAAAATTTTGACATCACACTGATCTAACTTTCTGGGTACAATTCTTACATATAAAATATGAATTTCAGTATGGTACCTGTGTTAAAATGTTATGTTATTGAGTAACTGTATATAACAAAAAACCCTGATGCTCAAAGTTTCCCAGACAAGGTTTAAATCGGGCCAAGAGGAAAACTAAAGCCAGCATAGATACCAATGGATAAAAATATCTTTTTGAAACACAAACTAAATAAGGATTAATTAATAAAGACTCCTAGATAAAAGGGTATTGCACTAAATAAACAAAATGAGTTAAACCCATTTCTACAAGTCTAAACTAGTTGCCCAAGGGATTATTATAAAACCTGGCATGGATCTGAAAAAATCTCAGTCTAAGTCTATAATTTCTGTATATTTAGGATTAGAATTGCAGCCATAAAGAGTGTGAAAAATAAAAACAATAGCCTTACGAGATCCTAGTCACTGAAGAAGAAAACGCACACCTCTGGGGAAAGAAAAGAAAAAAAAACACATGAAAACCTACTTATCCATTATTGGAGCCTATGTTGACAGCCATTGAGCAAGAGGCAGGCCACACCCTGAAATGTTTACCTGAACAGGAGAGTTGAAGTTGTAGATGCAATAATCACTGACATGGACTAAACCCCTGATATTTCTGTGATAAATTCATCCTCCCTAAACCTGTCAACTTCTGAGCCCTTGCAGCTTGAGCACTCAAGTGTGGTTGATGAAACTTTCTCCGTAGCTTTTAGGTTACCCATTAACAAAACAATTATGCAGTCATTTCTTCCAAATTTCAGACTTAAGGCAAAAACCCATTCAGGTGATGTTTTCTGATCTTTAACAAACCCCTGGTAACCAAATGTGTTTGTTAATCACACAAAACCCTCTTTAAAGGTTTACCATAACCCTCTGTTTATCCCTGGTGTAGCGGCAGTCTTCCCCCAGGAATTCAGTAGTTTGTTCAGTCTGGTCTAGATTTCGTTGTGGATTAGTTTATGTTGTGATCAAGTAAGCAATATTTGGTTTCTATGTATTAAATGGTTAATTTGATCTAAATCTAACCTCTACATTTACCTATAAAACCAGCTCATATGCTATTATACCCCTTACCATTTAATTTTCAGCTCTAATCTATATATTCTTGACTACTGTTCTCACCTTACCAGATTAAACTATTTTTGTGATTTTAAAGGTCAATGTTGTTCAACTTTCATATAATAATTTAAGTGGTGGCATGCAAAGGATACATACAGTCAGTAAAAGACTTACACTGACAAGAATGTATAGCTTATATTTGATATTTGATATTTAATGGTCAAAAAGCCTTCCACATGACTTGTGTATGGTAAGCGCATGCATCAGATATATAAATATAAGTCCTGCTACTAGGCAGCAATTAATCAAAAATTTTATCCCATAAAACTGTGATAACTCACATAAACTCACTACAGAACTTTAATATATTTGTTAATTTATGGAGACTTTGCTAACCAAATATTGTTATGAACAGTCAACCTTCCTCAGTTTGTAAGAAGCATTGTAGACAGTTTGGCTCGAGCTATATCTTATTTATGTTGAAAATCTCAATTAAAATTGCATATTAAATTGATGAGATATAAATATTAGCTGTATCTTTTAGAGCATTTACTTATTTTCCTTATCTTTCTTAAATTCCAAGGATTTATTTTGTGTATAAGCAGAGCCAGCCTGAGGCACAAGCAAATCAAGGTGATGTTTAGGAGCCCAGCAGCAGCAGCAGCACGGTGCTTCAAAGTAGGACGTATAGAATGTAGATCTCAGACCTTCACATTTATTTGTCAAAAATATACCTTTGGTTTGGAAATGGCACGTTTTGAATGATATAAACTTGTTTGTATTTGCATAAACTCAAAAATGTACAAGAGAAAATGCAGAGGAAATCATCATTGTTTGACTTTATATGATCAATCAATATATATTGATACAAGATGTTGCGGGACACATTTAACAAACATCAGCTAAACTGTTCACAAAAATGACAAAAAAATCAATCAATTTATCACTGTAAACGTCACAGAGGCAACGTCATAAGTTGATAATTTCATAATTACAGGAACTAGCAGATTTGTTAATGGCAGTGCAGTGCGCCAAGGAGGATGGCTACCTCCAAGCTCTCTCCTAAATGGTGCCGCACGCGGCATCAAACCCATAGTTGCAAAACTGCCCTATGGGCTTCAAGAAAAATGGATTTCGGCTGGTTCAAAACACAAAGAAGATTTCCACCATTTGAGTTCTTCAGCAAGTTTGTGTGCAACGAAGCTCGTAAAAGGAATGATCCTAGCTTTGCTATCCTAGGTACTAGTGGCTCGCCTGCAAAGTCTGAAAAACCTTTCTTTTAAAGCACAAAGTACCCAATTTCAGTCCACAAGACGGATGTAGCCCCAACAAGTATAAACAACGGAGTCAGTGACCCGAACAAAAGTTGTTCAATACATGGCAAGCCACATCCTCTCAAACGCTGCAAAGCCTTCAGAGACAAGAAGTTGGAGGAAAGGAAGGCCTTTCTCAAAGAAAAAGGAATCTGCTTTAGATGTTGTGGCTCAACTACTCACTTAACTGCATCCTGTACGAATGCGGTAAAGTGTTTGGAGTGTGATAGTACCTATCAGGACTGCGCCATGCACCCTGGACCTGCACCTCAAGTCAAGGCTCCCTCAACTCCACCACATAACGGTGGGGAGGAGGAAGAGAGCAGCACCATTGAAGCTGTTAACTCAAACTGCACTGAGGTCTGTGGCATAGGAAACATTGGCTGGTCATGTCCCAAGATATGTCTTGTGAAGCTATATCCTAAAGGTCACCCAGACGAAGCTATCTGGGCCTACGTCATCCTAGATGACCAAAGTAATCAGTCGCTAGTAAGGTCCAGCCTTTTTGAGCTGTTTAACATCGAGTGCAAAGCATACTCATACTATCCGAAGACATGCTCTGGTATAGTGGAAACATCTGGGCGTAGGGCTGAAGGCGTTGTGGTCGAGTCACTCGACGGAAAGGCCACAATCCCCCTCCCACCACTCATTGAGTGCAATCGACATACTTGACAACTCTGAAATCCCAACCCCAAGTGCAGCTCGTCATCATTCTCATCTTGTCAAGGTAGAAGAGCACATCCCAGATGATCACCCAACTGCTGAAATCCTTCTTTTACTTGGTAGAGGCTTAATAAGAGTGCACAAAGTTAGGGAACAAGTCAGTGGCCCTCACAATGCCCCTTTTGCCCAACGCTTAGACCTAGGATGGGTGCTGGTTGGAGAAGTCTGCTTGGGGAAAGTACATAAGCCAAAAGTCAACACCTTCAAGACAACTGTGCTCGACAATGGCCGGCCCTCTCTACTCGAACCCTGTACAAACTTCTTTGAACATCTAAGAAAAGGTTCACCAAGTAAAAGAGATGAGAGACAGGATTTCACAGACTAGCAAGTCTGTGGAAGAAACGTTGGGCCAAACGGTTTTTAGTCACACTGAACACAGCAAAAACTAGCACCTTCTATAGAAGATGACATCTTTCTGAAACTATTGGACAAAGAGATCTACAGAAATGAATGGAATAGCTGGGTGGCTCCTCTCCCATTCAAGCATCCCAGACAATGCTTGTCTAACAATCGACAACAAGCAGTCAGACGCTTTGCATCACTCCAACAAAGCTTGAAAAAAGAAGCCAGAGGTGCAGCAGCAGTACGTTGCTTTCATGGGGAAAATATTGGAGAATGACCATGCAGAGGTCGCTTCAGCACAAGAAGAGGACGGTGAATGCTGGTACCTGCCAACCTTTAGAGTGTACCACCCTCAAAAACCAGGCCAAATTAGGGTAGTGTTAGACTCCACTGCCAAAGACTTGGGTGTTTCACTCAATGATGTACCGCTTACAGGCCCTGACCTCAACAATTCTCTGCTCAGAGTCCTGATGCAGTTCTGTAAGGAAAAGGGAAAAGGTTGCCGTCTTGGCAGACATACAGCAGATATTCCACTGCTTTTTGGTGCGAGAGGACCACAGAAATTATCTGAGATTCCTGTGGTACCAGGACAATGATGTGACAAATGAAAAAATAGACTAAAGAATGAAAGTGCATGTTTTCAGCAAGAGTCTGTCCCCAACTTACAAATTACATTTGTAAGTTGATGTTAAAAACTACTATTTACATGACAAAGCTTTTGATAAATTTGTGGCTAGAAACGTTATATTTAGATTTATTTACACAAGGAAAGCTGCCGTTACAGAGTTAAACGGTCATTCTTGTATTTGTCTTGTTACAGTTTTCACTCTGACCTTGTACTACGAAGAAAAGAGCCACAGTAAAGAGCAACTAGAGCTTTCTACGACTCACGTCTTCATTTATAAGGAATAGTTTAGCTAGTTGTATACTGCATTGAGGACAACACAGTATGTCAAGTAGAAGCTCAATACAATTCAGAAATGTGGGAGGTTGTAAAGTGACATAATCTGACAAATTCATGTGGCTTGAATACTTAGGCGCTCTAAATGCATTTTTTTATATTTCAGAACAAATATAATTTGTAAGAAATTCCCCATGTGGCAGCAATGAAGTCTGCACGACGTGAATCAGTCTGGTTTGACAGCAAATATTTGGACTTTTCCCATGAAGCACCGCGGAGACGTGAAGGTTAGTCGCGCTCGCTCTCAGGACAGGTGACGACAGCGGCGCGGGTCACGTGACGCGCAGTTTTTTTTTTTTTTTCCCCCTTCACACTTTTGTAAACAACATGGCGATCAACCGAGTGGCCCTGCTGGTCCACTGATCAAACACGGGGCTGCTGTCAGAACCAGCGTAGCGCGGGGGTCCGGGCTGGAAGTCCCGACCCAGATAGCCGACGAGTCCTCGCGGAGAGCAGCAGGAGTTGGGCCGACGAGCTGTCAGCAGGACTGTCCATCGGTAGCTAATGTTGTCGCTAGCAACTCCGGCTAACTCCTCTAAACAGGAGCGCTTTTATCCACACCTCACGCCCGGTTAAATAGATTTTATTTAGCGGAACGCGTCTTTTGCTCGGCGTGAAGGAGTTAAAGCGATGCAATCGTTTCATCCGCTGTCAGAGGGGCTCCTAGATGTAACCTCGCATTATTACCTAACGCCTCCACCTCGTTTCCTCTAAAACAAACAAACACGGTCTTCTTCGCCCGATCTCTGCTCATTAAACCCGAAACTATACGTCTCCCAACTCTCTGTCTTTGCCAGGCCGTCTCAGTCTATGGGCTCTCAGTCCAGTTCTGGGATGTCTTGTGGAAGGGGCTCTTCCAGCGGCAGCCCGGCAGATCAGTCTGAAGCAGGAGAACCGAACCAGAACCAGAACCAGAACCAGAGCAGCAGCAGCGGGAGCAGCAGCAGCAGCAGCAGCCAGGGCAGGAGGACGGCTGACAGGCAGCAGGGAGACACGCAGTCAGCTTTCGAGGAGGACGTTGACTTAGCTGAAGTTCTGGCTTACCTACTGAGAAGGTAAACTGGTCAGGGATCAGTTCAACATGTTCTATAAAGGCGGTACTAACGCGATCCTGGCAGCTCCCACAGACTTTTAAAAACGTCCCCGTCACACAAAGACGCTGCGATTGTTTGCTTTCTGTTATTATGTTTGTAGGTCAACTGAGTCAGGCTCACAGGGCACAAGAATAATGTGAATAATGTCTACGAATCAAGCTGGCAGGGATGCTAGATGCATCAGACTCTGTTAGTGGAGAACAAAACTAGAAACTTAACATTTGCAGTACCTCCCATGTTTAAAAGCGGCTTGTTTCCCCTCCATTGCTTTGTGCAACACGGTGATGTAAGAAATCAGTTTATCGGTCTGAAATCGTCATCGCATGGTGTTGTCTCCTGGTTGTGAGCTGCAGACATGAGGCAGCAGGTGGCTAAATGTAGAAAAACTGTCCCTTATGACAAGGTAAGTGTGCTTGGAGCGTCAGGGTCTGGCTGGGTTTGTTTGGGCGGCGTTTTTTTTGTTTGTTTGTCCTCTTTTCCATTAGGAACAAAACAAAGTTGAAATGTGATTTCAAGAATGTGGTTGAAACGTTCTGGAAAGAGCCTGAACTTTGAGAAGAAAGTCAAAGTTCTGTTTTGCGAATGCGGTGGACATGTTGGCACTGCCGTGTTCTCTCACTGGTGGTTTACATGGTGTAGGAGAAAAAAAATGATTAAATCTTGTTCTAGAAATTAAAACTACTGGCATAATTACACGTGGCATGGCTTTGTGTCTGTGATGACTTGGTTTAATCGCTGCACTTTAATCACGACAGAGTAGCTATATTCTAAAAGTTCTGACACAAATGTTAATATGCTTTTTCAAAATTTTTCCATCAAAAGGATATTATTTAATTTTTCTTCTACTCCTGAAAAATAAATGAACATAAAAGTTTGAATACTAGTGTTGCACCGATACCAGTATCGGACGGGGCTCCGATCCAGAACTAAAATGGTATCGGTATCGGCAAGTACAAACAAATAGGGCCAATACCATTTTGATGTTTGTATGTCACTTGAACGCAGCCTTCTCTCTCCCGACTAGTATTATACATGTTATATAAGTTCATGAAAGTTGCACTAATTCGGCATTTGAGAGCCAAAACTCAGGGTTTAAAATAGATTATTCAATTATTAATGTCATTTTACTGTCTTACTGTTGCACTACTATTATACATGTTATAATTTCACGAATGTTGCACTATTTTGGCCTTTTGAGAGCCAAAAGTTTATTTAACTATTGTCACCCATTCCAGGTAGGCAATAAAATGTTCTACTACCCTAAGTAGTATGCAGTTCTTCATATATACACACACACACACACACATCAATTTCAAACCAATGGTATCAGTATCGGCCAATACTGCACAGCCAGGTATCGGGGCCAAAAAATGTCATCGGCACAACACTATTGAATACTGCTCTGACTAAATCGAGGTTAAAAGTTTGTGGCCTGGAAAGTAGAGTTTTGCTGCGATGTGGGAGAAAAACCAAACGTGGTTTTGAGCGGCGGGAAGTCGTGACGGGGGTGACGTGCTCACATCTGGAGGCTTAAAAGACGACCATCTAAAGCCTGTTCCACATGTAGTTCCTATTTATTAAAAAAATAAAAAAAAGTCATTTTTGGTGCATCAGCTCGGACTTCATCATCTCCCGTGGATGTTGACGATGTGGCGTTTGTTTGTGCAGGGGCCAGGTCAGAGTGGTCCACGGCCATGAAGATAGTGGGCTGCAGCTGGTCCAGTCCTACTCTGACTCTGATGAGGAGGGTGACGGCGCCTGGGAGGGGCGGCTGGGCAACCGCTACACCCCGCCAGGTAATTTTGGCCCCTCTGTGTGGGACGCACAGAATTCCTGCTCTGGTTGTCTCTGTTCGCTGAAAAGGTCGCCCTGGACTCCAAAGCTGTGAATTACCTCAGTGTAAAAGAGTTGAAAAACACACGACTCGGTGCTAAAAGCAGCAGCGTTTCCTTCCAAGTACACAGTTGCAGGAAAACCAGAAAGCGTCGTACTTACTTTCTACGCTTTCTACCCACTTCTTTCTAGTGGACACCCAGCCCGACACACAAGAAGTGGACCGCAGTGAGATCCGAACGCAGGTCCTCCTGGCCACTGCCTCGTCCTCCTTGAAAGGCCGACACAGCTTCACCCACATGCTCACCGAGGTCAGACCCCACGGCATCCGCCTGCTCTAGTCCGACGCGTTCCAGCGTGATCATACAGCCGGGCTGCGTTTAAGAGCCGTCTAACCGTTTTAAACCGATTTCTGCCCAGAGAGAGCAAGGCAGGTGCAGAGGCTCCAGCTTTTCCCACGGAGAGTGCAGTCGTATCCGCACGCAGTGAGTACCTCTCCCTTTCTTTCTGTTTCCAAAGTCGCCGTGAAGGAACGCCACCGAGAATCGGTTTGAAAAATATTCTGGATTATTGGATTTCTATGCGCTGCGCACCAAGAGGACTTCTCTGACCCTGCTCTGACCCCTCTGGTTCCTTGCAGTTTCCTGCCAAACTACGTGTCCCACAGTTATACATACCTGCAGAAAGCCTTCTGTGGCGTCTACAGCGACGAGGGCAACATGTTCCTCTCCGCCTGCCAAGGTAAATAATGCGACGTCCAACCCTGAGGATATGAATCAGATCCTACAATCATTTGCAGCGCTTGCTTTAAAGCCACTTTTGCGATGTTTCACATCTCCTCATATGGTGCGTAGTTCTGTTTTATTGGGTTACGGCTCTGGAAACGAACAATAGAGCCGCCACCTTCCTCCCTGCTCATTTGATTTGATTTGTTTTCCTCATTAAAAAAAAAACCCTCACTGTTGACGTGCTGCTGCAGGCGCTGAAAAAGAAGCCTGACGCAGACGTCAGAGTTAAACCGGGTCCTGAGTCTTTCGTCTTTCACAAATAATTGGAGCCTAATGTTTGCGGCGTGCAGAAGGAAGCATTGTCTGCCTGTTTTCGTGTTAATGAGCTTGACAAGAAGGAAACTAGAATAAACACGTCTTCCCAAAACAGAAGGAGCGGCGCCATGTGGCGATACTAAAGCGACACCTCCAGAGCTTGGGAGGGTCTCTCAAATGGACAGTGACCCTAAGCGTGCCGCCACATTGCTTCCAAAGTGGCTAAAGAACAACAAAGTCCTTTTTTTGAAATGTCACGCCGTCCCTATCTCAGTCCCGTAGAACATCTGCAGGCAAACCTGACCCGGTTGCCCCGGTTCTGTCAGGAAGAACGAACAAAAAATGTACCGGCAAACTGTCGTGAGGCCAAAATTTTCGACCCAAATCACACCGGTTCAGGAACTATGCCACCGTGTGCTGGGGAAACGTGTGCAAACTGCTGCCTCTGAAGAAAGTGACGCGTCTCCTTACACAGCGAAGCCTGGAAATGTTTGGGTCTGACCTGTTTCTTCCTTGTAGACCAGAACATCCGGCTGTACGACACCACCAGGGGGCGTTTCCACCTGCTGCAGAAGGTGAAGGCCCGCGACGTGGGCTGGAGCGTGCTGGACGTCTGCTTCACCCCCGACGCCCGCCATGTGCTCTACTCCAGCTGGTCTGACTACAGTAAGGACAGTTTTAACAGTCATCTACCATCAAATTCAGCGAGACAGTTTTCAGGGTATTAATTATAACTGGACTAATGTAATACGGCAGTGAATGCATTTCCTGATTTTTAGTCATCATGCGCCTCTTGTTTTTGTGGGTGGTTCCACCAGGGATGCACTGATCCCAGTTTGGCAGCCAATTTTTGTAAAGATACATAAACATAAATGTATTAGTATTTTGATTTTGATACCCAAAGTTAAGGAAACATCTTGGTATAAAAGTTAACTAAGTAGAACAAGCTGATATTTGTTAGCCAGGCTGTCTGCTCAGCTAGCTAGCTTGTCCAGTTTGTAAGCTCCTGGCTGTATTTTCCTTTTTTTAAACCTCGCTGGGCCTTGCATGTTGAGGAATCTGTCATAACGATGTGAAGGACTCATGTGTTCTCTCTGTCTGTGTCTCCCCCCCTCACAGTTCATTTGTACAGTATAGACGGAGACTCTGACAACCACAACGCCCTGAACCTCAAGTTAGTGTTTCCCCTCATAGTAACTTAAAACATTACGGAGCAGGTAATCTATCATTCCTCGCCGGCCGGCCCGCTCAACTCCTCCTTCATTGCCACCCGGATGAATGATGCTGTCAGAACTGGTCCTCCCTCCGCATCCATCCTCTTCTTCCTCTGTGTGTGTGTGTGTCTTTGTCCCTCTGTGGAACGTGGAGCTCATTCATTCCAGCTCGTAGCAGCAACACCGTCTGGGAGGGGATGAGTGCCGTCATAAAGCTGTTTTTGGCTCTGGGTTGTTGTGCAGTGGTGGCTGGGATTCGGTTGCTGTGCTTTGTGATAATGGTGTGTGTGTGTGTGTGCTTTGTAGTCCAGATGAGCGGAGGTTCTGCGTGTTCTCGCTGGCGGCGTCAACAGATGGCAAAGAGGTTCTGGGCGGGTGAGTACCACTGGCCGCTGCGTCCCAAAGCGGAGACTGACGGGCCGCTCTGGGAGCTCTTTTCTCCAGACAAACGGAGCCATTGTTCCGTTTGTCTGGACGGACAGACGGCCTGTCGTGCGTTTCAGCCGTTGATGAGTGGGGAAACCTAAATCGCGCGTAACGCTTCCACGCCTGTCTGTGTTCGCAGAGCAAACGACGGCTGCCTTTACGTTTTCGATCTTGAGCAGCAGAAACGAACGTTGAAGGTGAGTGAAGCTCGTCTTAGTCAGACCTAATAAGGGGGGGGGGGGGGGGGCAAAAGTGTCGGCTCAGAGGTTTTGAGCCATGTAGGGGACGCGGCAAACGTTCAGCAGAAGGTGCTCTGGTAATGGAGAAAGACACGAACGTACATGCAAACTGGTATAGAAGTGAAACCGGCGGCTGAAATGCATCCGCCTCTTAGTGCAGTGGTCCCCAAAGCGGGGGCCGCAGGGATGAAAAAGCTTGGGCGCTGCTAGCATAAAGGTTTCTGACGGCGCTCCCGCATAAGCGTAAAGCAGAAGACGACCTGAGCCACAGAGTAGAAAGGGTCACCTTTGGCTTCACCTGCACAACGCTGGGTAAGGTGGAGGGACAACAGCGTGTCTCAGTTTGAAGCCTAACAAGCTGAGACACCGCTTAGAAGAAAAAAAAAAAACACCCAGAGCACAAAGACAAGCCACTTGACTTCTTTTCCCAGATAAAAACGGGTAAACTTCCGTGCTCAAAGGTGTCTCTTTAGTAAGGTTGCATCAGTGCCGACAGCCGCTCAACTCTCCATGTAAAGTTTCCTTCCTACAAGTGCCGAGGAATGAACACTTCGCTGTGCTCTCGGTTTCCGCCATGATTGACGACGCAGCCGCCAGTAAACTACGGGCTGCTCCTCTGTCCGATAAAAGCATTGGCAGGCGTATTTACGACATGTCAGAGGACACAGAGGAGCCGCCTTCCCTGCAGATGGATGACGCCGCTGATGGTGACAAAGGCTGCTCACGGATCATTTATGTGCAGCTCACCGATGGGGATGAGAGGATGGAGGGATTGCTTCTCTGCAGACCAGTTCTTGGCAGAGCCGGCACAGAAGAGAATCACACACTCTGACCTGAAAGAGGCCAATCCCAAGGGGGGGGGACTGTGTGGGGGCAGGATATAGGAGTCGAGGAGGGCTGCAAGCGCGTCTTCCCAAAGTAGGCAGACAGATGCTTCCCCCGGGACTTTGAACTAGATTAGATGTGCAGCTTTTGGAAGGAAGATGACATTTAGGATACTGACACCCCCTTCATTTAGCAGATAAAGCTTTCTTACAGACCAAAGGGGGGCCCAGCAGAAGCATGGCGGTGGCAGCATCATCCTGTGGGGATGTTTTCTTAAGCAGGGACAGGGAAGGTGGCCAGAGTTGATGGGAAGGTGGGTGGAGCTAAATGCATGAGAATCCTGAAAGAAGACCTGTTAGAGGCTGCAGAAGGCCTGAGACACAACCCTGAATATAAAGAGCAGCACCCGTATTCACAAAGGTTAACAGAGTGTCTCAGAGAGCTCCTGTCTTTATCCTAGGGAGGAGGTGTGGTTGACCCCGTTGCTAGGTGTGGCGCTGTCTTGCAGAGCTGTGATTGGTTGAAACAAGAAACAAACAAAAACAAACATCCAAATGCGCTCCATGTAATCAGTGAAGAGACTGGATTGAGAAATGTGTGACATGATGATGGAGCTTAGCTGAATTAGATAATTGTCACAGCATTAAAATGTTTGAACGCACCTTATTTACATCCTGATCATCGTTTTGATTTGTTACGTTTACTCACCATACTGGTCATTGTACGTCATCTATTTGATATCAATGCGCACTCAGCTGTCAGCATTATATTGTGATCGCCTGCTTGTGTGAAGCGGCTGGATTTGACAAAACGACCGACATACGATGGATTAAAAAAAGGTTGAGAAAACGTAACTGGACAGAGGAGCAGCGCCTCAGTCCGCACAGCTCTGGGAGGAGAATAGAGGAGTGTTGGAAGGTAAATTGGTCCCGATCACGGTGCCAAGAGTAGGACTTTAAAGCGCATTGCCGTGGATCGATGCGCCTCTTTCTCTGCTTTTACGCACCCAGCCTGGAAAGGGAGAAACGCAAAAGCCAGAGAGGAGAAGGCATCGCACAGGCAAACATCTAGATGAACATTTACGATACTGACACCATCATGTCCAATACAGCAAAGACTTCCTCACCTCTTTAACGTCTAACCTCTATGTATGTAGATTGTATATCATTGGACTTTATCTTGTCCAATGATATAGTCTGTATATGTTTGTTTGCGACTTTTTCTAATTCTGTTAAAATGTTTATTATTGAGAGCGTTTTACGGCCTGTAAATAATATTGAAGTCTCTCTGTACTATATTGTGGTGGATCAGCCAATCAGCTCGCTCTGTTTCCACCATCGTCCCTGCTTCAGTCCTCCTCACATGTTTTCACTTTAGCAGCTCTCTGAAGGCCTTGGGCGCTTAGTCAATAACTTTTATCTTTCTGAGGTGAAATTCTGAGAAAAAGATTTCTCCTAAAATGACGTCACCCAGAGCTACTTTTAGTCTTAGGAATATAACAGATAGGTTTATATCAAGGCACAGTCCTGCACTAGTTAGTCTGGAGTTAAATCCAATAGAGACTTAAACATTGCTGCTCTTCACGCATTCTGATTGAGTTTAAATGAAAAAGTCAGGAGGAATGAAGACTTTAGTAAGCCGCTTTAGTCCTGCTGTCCAGTTCAGCTCCATAGAGTCCAGCTCAGGGCAAGAGCCAGGCTCCCTCCTCCTCCTCCAGCTTCCCTCTGGAGCAGACAGTAGCTGTCCTCCCCATCTGCCCCATCGCTGTCTTTCTACCTTTCTCTCTCTCGTAATCCGTCCCCGCTTGTAGCTCAGCGTTGATCTAGGGCGTCTGCGCTTCGTGTTCGCCCACACTCGGCTCAGAAACACTGACTCTTTCTGTTGGCGTGGCCCCCTTCCCTCAGATCGAAGCCCACGAGGACGACGTGAACGCGGTGGCGTTCGCCGACAGCTCGTCCCAGCTGCTCTTCTCTGGCAGCGACGACGCTCTGTGCAAGGTGTGGGACAGACGGACGCTGCGAGAGGACAAGCCGCAGCCCGTCGGACAGCTGGCCGGCCACAGAGACGGCATCACCTTCATCCACAGCAAGGTGGGAGTGGGGTGGGGGGGGGGGGGTGCAGCTGTTCCACCCTCCTGTCATCAGAAAGCTCTCCAGATCATTTAAGCTGCTCAGGCGGTTTGTTTTTTTTTCGTACGGTTGCTTTTCTGCTGTGACTCTTTGGTCTGCTTTGTGTGGCAGGGCGACGCCCGCTATCTCATCAGCAACTCTAAGGACCAGACCATCAAGCTGTGGGACATCAGGAAATTCTCATCCAACGAGGGCTTGGCCGCCTCCCGCGTGGTGGTCAGCCAGCAGAACTGGGACTACCGCTGGCAGCAGGTTCCCCAGAGAGGTGAGGAGGGGACGGGCAGCGGCGGGAGGAGTCAGTGCAGGGAGTCAGAACGTCTTCTCAGAGTAAATTAAATTCAGGAATTTGGTTAAAAATGGGAAACTTTATCTAGATTCATTACACTCAGTGATATGTTTGATTTTGGGTGGATTGCAGTTTATGATAACTCAGACTTCAGTTAATCAGGAAATTACATATAAAGCAATAAAAACAGATGGTCAACACAGAACTGTGACGTCGTGGCCTACATGAATAACGTGTCGGTGACACCCCCCACAAGGAAGGTAGGCAACAAAGCCAAGCCAATAACGACCCTAACGACTCCTCGTTACAGAGGAGTGGACCAGTTTTGGTCCAATCTGCTGGCTTTATGGCTTTAACGACCGCCCATTACTAAGGGGTGGACCTGTTTCTGTTGAATTTGCATGTTATCTAAGCCATTACAAGGCCTTTGTTAGGCAGTAATATAAAGCTTGTTACTTCACATTACTCCAGACTTTTTGCTTCCTGGAGAAGAAGCGAAACGTCTTCAACTACGGAAAAAAAGTCCAGTTTTGTTTTTTACCTTTTTTTGGAATGACCATGACCTGGATGACTGAGAATCTTCACCAGCATAGGCAACAAAAACGCATTGCTGGCTGTGCACAGTGGGCTATATCCAAGCAAAGGAAAGTGGAGTGGAAGGAAAAACAAAAAGGCTGGCAGAAAAATGTGCGCGATCAACAAGAGAGAACAGCATCACTGAGAGGATTTTTAGCTGGAGGCAGAGCTTCAAGAACCACCAGACCCCATGTGTTGAGCCATCAGAAACCTTTTACCTGTGCTAAAAGAGAAAAAGGACTGGATGGTTGCCAGGTGCTGATCTAGAAAAGTATTTATGGGGTGGAAAGATGGGTGGCGTGGCACCACATGGCAAAGGTGCCTGCAGGTGTAATGAATCCTTTTTTATATGATTTGAAGTCAATTACCGAAATAAATTACATTTTTAATGACATAATATATATCATATTATTTTAAGAGTGTACTATGTTAAGTTTAAATGGAAAAACACTTCCTGATTGAGGTTTGGAAACCTTCGTCCTGTTTTTGAACTGTTTCTTCTGTATTCGACGTTTTCTCCGTCCCGCAGCCCTGAAGAGGCACAAACTGACGGGCGACACCTCGGTGATGACCTACCGCGGCCACGGCGTGCTGCACACGCTCATCCGCTGCCGGTTCTCTCCGGAGTTCAGCACCGGGCAGAGGTTCATCTACTCCGGCTGCTCCACGGGCAAAATCGTCAGTAAGTGTGGTTCCGTGCGGCGCCGCAGCAAAACGTCGCCTGTTTGAAGGCAGACAGAGCGGCCAGGCTGACGTGTCGCTCGAATGTGCTGTGTGTGTCCAGTCTACGACGTGCTGAGCGGGAAGGTGGTGTCCAGACTGTCGGGTCATGACGCGTGTGTGAGGGACGTCAGCTGGCACCCGTACGACGACAAGATCATCAGCAGCTCTGTGAGTCCTGAGGCAGGCAGGCATGGCTCTGGCATCCTGCACATCAAGTCCTAAACCTTTGCAAAAACTGCCTTAACTTGGATACTTTACAGTTTGGAAGACGGGCAAACTTGCCATTTCTCAGTAGGTTAAAGCTCTTTTCCGTCTAAACTAAGACTAAAACTAAGGAAGCAAGCGTATCTGAATGATGGCACCCCAGACAGGAGGATTTATGTTGCATAACAGTATTAAAAGGATATTACAGCCACTCACCTAAAGCTAAAATTTCAGACTTATCATCTGGATATTTGTGGGTTTTTTTCTGGATATAATCATGGAGTTTACACAGCTGTTAATAGTTTACAAGTTTTCTTAATAGGTAAAAAGTAGGCAATAAAGTTGGTACCTTCATTAAAAAATCTGCCATATTCAGCTCCTGTTTCAACAGTTTTTCATAAATAGGTTTAAAATACATTTTAAGAAGTCAGGCCACCTCTCATCTAGCTATGAGGTAAAGATGGACTTTTTTATACCCAGCCTTTGATAAGCGGCTGATTTCATGAATAAAAGCAAATCTTTGAAAGAACTTTGTTTTCATTCAGCACACTGGCGACGCACCGACCTGTGGCCGGCTCTCCAGCTCAAGCTTTTGGAAAGCTTTGACCGGCTGGTGCTAATTAAAGCTGCTTCACATTTTTCCTGTAGAGCCAAAATTATTAGCCATATTGTTGTTTCTTTAGCTGTCCTTCCACAGTCATTAATGTTTTATATTGGAAACGCCGGCAAAGTCACACATTGGGGTTTGCTATTATTTAGAAAGAGAGACAACATTTAAGATGCCTGTGGTCAATTTTTCATACAACTAAATGTAACAAAGTGCTTTTACTGGAATTAAATAAAGAAAGCATCCATACAATCATAAAAACACGCAAATGTAATAACTATTAGAGATATCCAGAGTTTGAATATAAAAGACATACAAACTCTGGATATCTTTATTTAATTTGGTGATTACTGCGGTTAGCATCAGTAGATATAGACATACATTTCTGGGTGTCTCACCTAGAGAATGCTGACTATTTCATTAACTCTCCAAATATCTCCAATGTCTCCAAAAGCCTGCAGACTTTAACAAAACAGCAGTTTGGCTTGACTCGTTTAGCCCCCCTGTTATCTGCTGATGTCAGACTTCCTGTTTGCAATGCCTCCACAGAAATGACGGTTTCCCTTTAAGCAGCTTCTCACAGCTTGTTATCTTCATCTGATTTCATTTTTAAGCACGCCGCTGGGTGCTTTGAGTTTCCTTCAGTCAAAACGTCCACACCGAAGGCTGTTGTTGGTTCTTAGACGTGCTGCGTTCACTGGCCTGCCCTGAGTCGGCTTTGTGCATTTCTGACCGGCTAGTCACCCGTCACTGTAGATTTCATTTAGTGAAGGGGGCTGAACAGAAATACACGCTGCACTTTTCAGATTTTTATTAGCAGTGTAATTCTCTTTCCAGCGGATACTTCTGTGGTGCTTTGACCTGGTCCTTCACTAAAAAGCTCAGTGAGATACATCAAAGTTTGTGGCTGTAAATTAATTAAATGGGAACAAGTTGAAGGCTTGTTAATCCAACAGCAAGGATGTTGATGACATACATTTGTAAAAAATGTAAAAAAAAATGATGAATGATGTTGTTGATGTTGTTGATGCTGTGTTCACAGTGGGACGGAGGGGTGCGGCTGTGGGAGCACAGACAAACCCATCCTCTGGACGAAGAACGGGAGAGGAAGGAGATTGACACGTGGAAGAAGACGAGAGATGAAGGCAGAGACTGCCCCTGGAACAGGGACTGCAAGGAGCTCGGCAGCTCAGACGGGCCGGGACAATCTTCAGGACCCTTTTAAGTCGATGCTGGATATTAACGATCACTCGTGTAAAATGGCTGGGAAGTATTGTCTTGGAATGACTAAATGACCCCCCACCCCCACCTGTTTCTCTTTGGATCTTTGTTCCCTCTGTCTCGTGCTGAATGAACAGGCCGGCGCGTTCGGACTCGGCCTGAACTCCAGATGTGCTGCAGAAACGCTGCCGTTTAGAGAAGCATTAAGATGTAATGATAAGTTAGGTCCAACAGAGGTAGACGTGTTGGATGTCGAAGGGAGAAAAAAACGATGATGATGATCACGATGATGATTCTGTATACATGTATAGTATTTTAATGAAACGTGCATCGGAGGGAGCTCGGATAGATACCCGTGTGCTGACGTTTGCATCGGTTTTCAATTTGCTGTCACGAGTAACGCAGGTTATGCCCTCATGTTTATTCTCTAGACGCCCAAAGCCCTGCTAGTAGACTTTTCTCTTCACCGCTCTGCAACGTGACCAGCTAGTCCCAGACGGCTTCTTAGGTGTCGCCCACAGCTGGAAAGCGGATCAGTAAATGCTTCATCAGGATTTCTTTTTCAAGAGTGATTTATTTTTTTTCGTTAGGCGGTATAAACCTGTGAAATGTCTCGAAGATTTGATGGTGTGTGATCTTGTGGTAAAAACCTGAACAGGGGATGTTAAATATCTTTACGCTCTGATCTGTGTGTGCGACCTTCGGGTGGTTATAAAACTCATTCAGTTCTCACTTTCAAGCAGTTCTCTTACAGTGACAATAAAAGGAGATTTTTCTTTAATTGTATCACAAAAGCCGCCTGGTTTCCTGGTAAACGGGTTTCTCCACGGTTCTGCGCAGGAGCGAGGAGCTTAAAGCTGTAAAGGTGATGTCCCGCATAATTAGTTTTCTCCACAAAAACAAAACAAAACAAAAAAAATAATCGACAAAAGCATATAAAGTGAATACAGTAATGTTTCAAAATATGAGAAGATTGATTGAAAGAGTTGAATAAACTGTTGAATGCTGTGGGGAAAAAGTATGTGCCCCACTTAAGTTGTTTTTTTTTTTATTTGAGCTCTGGAACAAGATTAACATGAGTAAATGGAAAAACAATGTATTTTTTATGATTTCATCTATTTCTGGGAAGAAGAACATCTCAAACCAATCAAACTTTATGTGAAAAAAATATATTTTTTTTAATTATCTGAAACGTGATGTGTTTTTGAATGAAATAACAGAAATTAATTAAACCTTTGAGGATTTCAAAAATTAACTTGATACATGTCCACATGTCAAATGTTAATAAAACAGAAAAACAAAAGCCTTTTCATCACGTGGGACGCATGTCGTCTGAGAGATGTCTGCTGTGGAGACAAACTAAAAACACAGGACTCGAATGCTGCAGGTCTGTTTGCAGGTGGAAATGGTCCATCTTTGTTTCTATAAGCAGAAGTTGGCCGCAGTAGAGTAGACGCTATCAGATGCATCTTAAAACAAGACAACACGTAGGCTTTTATTGTAAAGAGTGACGTGGCCTGCAGCTGCACCTTCAGATGGGGGATTGTACGCTCGTTTGATGTATATGGATGCATCTTGTCTTGGATCCTAACCACTGTGGAAGTGTTCCTCACAGCACTATACCCGTCAGCTCTGTCTATACATTCTTAACTATTCTTACTACAGGACTTCTCCTTATTCTATTGCAGGAAAAGCAGTTTAGCAATGTTTTTTTTAATTAAAAGGCTAATAAGATGGCTCCCAGCCCAGGACGCCTTTGCACCAGGGGGCGGCATGAGGCTTGAAAAAAGAAAACGTTTAGTTATTTCAGCCCAGAATGAGTCTCCTGTTGCTTATTTACATTTCCAGTCAATAACTAGGGGAACCTTTGACCTGCGCAGGAGGAGTCTATTGTTTTCAAAAACACGTAAACGGGTCAAACCTGGACTGAACTATTATAAAGACTGCACAGCGAGCAGAGGCAGGGGCTCACACATCAAAGCTGCAAGAAGCGTCACTACCTCTGGGCATCCTCGAAGCGAGGTCATTGGTCTCTCAAAAGGTTCTCTAATCGCTTTGTGTTTGGCTTTCCCCCCATGTTCTTTTAGTTTTGGTTTTCTTTGAACAAAACCAGCACGCTACCCGGTCAAAAAATGTTAAAATCATACTCTGTGGTGCAGGGGTAGAAAACTCGACTCATGGATGCAGTCCTCAACACGGTTGTCACGGAGTCCCAAGACAGAGACCTTTTCCTTTCTCTGTTAATGCATTTCCTGTCTAGCATCTGTCGAATAAAGGCAACTAGAGCCACAAAATAAATAAATAAAATAATAAAATTGTAATTATGAGCCAAAATACACCATACATTCAGGGGCGGTTCTAGACAGGGGCCAAACGGGGCCTGTACCCCTGTAGAACTGTTCCTGGCCCCTGTACTAAAAACATGATATTAAATTTCTTTGGATGATAAATGCGGACAAATATACAGTGACTGACTGGTCATTTGGATCAGTTGTATTTTTTTCGTTTATGTTTTTACCAAATAATAAAATAAATAAAATAAGAAAAATAAATAATTGAACTTTATTGATCTCACAATGGAGAAATTCACTTCTGCATCTTAACCCATCCCATGGGGGAGCAGTGGGCTGCCACTGTGCGGCGCCTGGGGAGCAATCTGGGGTTAACCCTAACCCTACAACAAAATAATAAAAAAATATATATAACAAAAAAAATAACAATAATTAAAAATTAAGCTGTTTCATGTTAAGCTCCCGCTGTATTGAGAAAAGATCAGGGGTCCGCAACCTGCAGTTCCAGAGCCACAATTGGCTCTTTGGCTTACTTAATAAATTAAATGATGAAATGTTGACCTGTTAAGTTTTTTCCCCACCAATCTTTTGTTCTGTGCCCCTGTGAAAAAACACTGGCCCCACCCAGGCCCCCCCTGCTAAATTTGGTCTAGAACCCCCACTGCATACATTGCACAGGGGTGCATAATGCTTGGATCTAGGCTTTAGGTTCGAAGAGTAAAATCTGATTACACTTTAAACCCGGTTAAAAAGTCACAGGACGTGAACCTTTATTCTTACTTTTTTTTTTGCTGTCCTAAAAATCTAATTTGTCCAATTTTAGGTCATTCAGCTAATTACTTATTATACACTTAGCCAGAGCTGCTAGGAACACACCGGTGGAGGAACAGACAACCAGCCGCTGCCGTAACCACAGCAAAATGGCCTGAAGGGCATTGTAGTGACAGCAGTGCTGCGGGCGCTCTAAAATTAGACTGGGATTCTTTGGCGGGCCTGATTCACTTCCACCCACTGTTCCAGCACAATAAATTTGATTCGTGCAAAAACCCACCAACTTCAGTTCGACTTTAAAAGGTCTGAAACGTGTCCCGCCGTCAAAGAATGCATCTCTGAGCTCTTTGTGGGCGTAGCTGCTCCAGCTGACCCTTTTTTTAGCACGAGTTTCTGAGTGGAGGAATGAAAGTGGTCAGATTGTTGCTCGGAATTAAAAAAAGGCTTAAACGGGCTTTGGCCTGATGACCGGCCTTGGAAATAAAAAAAGGCTGATAACGTTGTGAGAGAGGCTACCGTTTGTTGGACCAAACGCAGGCGCCGTGGCAGTTTCTGACTCAAAATAGCTTTCCCTCCAACAGCTGATTCTATTGGTGGAAAGAAATGAGATGAGAGTCAGAAAATGAAGCCAGATCATCTTTGTCAGTGGACCTCCTTTATGTTTGATGGCAGAAATAAAATAAAAAAACAAGAGTTTGACTGGAAGCCAAGGAATCTGCTTAGCATTCTAGACTGCTAACACGCTAAAAATGACCAGTATTGAAAATAAAGGGGTCATTTGCAGGAGCAAGCATTGACACGTCTCTTCTTACAGTCTGTGTTTAGAGGGGGGTGGGGGGATTCTAGGGGTAAAGGGGGCAGAGGTGTTGTATTTTTATATACCATGTGGTCTGCTGCGTGCCTCACAGCCGAAAAGTGGGACTGGTGTGCTTTTCGTAGACAAAAGAGAGAGAGAGAGACACACCGACAGGACTCCTGTGTGTCAAACAACACCCAAGTTAGACCAGCCGCGTTGACTTATATGGATCCAAAGGCGGATAACTCCTCCAAAAGCTTCACAGCAGAAATCAACTTAGAGAAGCTCCAAAAGATAGCCGCAGAGCTGATTCTCCCTGGCAGGTTCATCCTCAGACCTCTGAATGCTGCTCTGGAGTTTGTTACCGGCCTCCTGGCCTGGGTCTTAGGATGCAGCCTGGTCCGAAGGCATTTTCACCTCATGCTGTCCGGGCTGGTCCTCTTTGGGCCTGTGCTGAGTTTCTGGGTTTCCAAGTACAGCATCTTCGCTAACGGCAACCACTACCTGTACAGGTGAGTGCTTTGAACAACAACGGGATTAGCTTTTAGGTTCCACAGCGAGTACTTTACGTATGGAGACCGCCGTGTACCAACTATAAAGTCATAATCAATAAATTAGATTACACATTGTGATGATGCTTACTGTAAGAGAAAAGATACCTTTTGAAAATAGCACACTATTAAACATACTTTTCATTGAGCCCATTTCATTTCCTGTATTAAAGGTTCTATATATCATGCTTCCTAAGTCAGCTAGAGGCTACCTGAAAGAAAGATGCCTTCCCCCACGTGGAGTGGTCCAAGAGTCACATGGTATCAAAAAATAACAATTGCTTGCAGATCAGGTGCTAAAAGAGCCACTTTGTCACAACTTGAGGCAGAAATTCCCTCTAGTTTGCAATCCTGCACAAGAGCTTTTCACGAGGATTACTCCGACATGCGTGAATCTAGCAAAATACCACTTTGGCCATGATTTAGTTGAAGTAGTAGCATTATAACGTAGTTAAAAGCTCAGAAAGTTAAAATGTTTTGTTTTTTTTGGTCTAGTGTTCTAATCCAAAATGCCGTGTTTTCATTAGCTGTAAGCGGAAAAATCATCCTGGTAAGCAGAAATAAAGGCTTGAAAAGGTCAGTCTGTGTAATCGATCAATGTGTATCTTGTTGAATTGAGTTCCTGAAATGAAATAAAGGGACTTTTCCATAACATTCCAATGAACTGTAAATTAGTTCAGTGGTTGACAGGAAAGCTAAATCTTCCAACATATTTTTTTTCTCACAGATTTGGCGTGCACATTTTTCACAATGCGAGTTCGCGTATGGAAATAGACGCTGTATTCCCCTGATTCTGAGCTTCTGGTCAGTGTTAACAAACAGCTCCGTTTATTTCCTCATCAGACTAATACACGTCCTCCAGATGGTACCACTGTCCACGTGGGCAGCTGTAAATTTCAGTCCGGCTCAAAGGCTTGGATTTGGGTTCAGGTGGTTCTTCCTTGCTATGTTGATTGGCCTGGGTGAGTTTAATAGTTTGCTCCTCAACACCCAAAACCATTTCCTTGAATCTGAGGGTTTGGATCAGAAGGTTGGGAACGGAGTTCCAGCTGCACAATGATCCCAAACACATCAGTCATCATACGTACTGTATATATTTGAGCCTAATTTCGAACAAGCGAGGACTACAGAAAATCTCTGAACCATTAATACCGGAGTGACCAAATATTGTTTTTAAAAATCCTTGCTCTGTTGCTACAGGCCTTGCTGTCATCAATACTCATGATTTTCAGAAAATACTTCCCACCGCTTACACAACGGCCTCCTTATGCTCTTATTCATGTATTTATTTCATCGAATAACAAGAGCAGGTATCAGTATTGAGGAAAGGTTTCCTTGAGATGCCTCTGACTGAGTGAAGTTAAAACTGCATCTAGACGGAGTAAGACGGCTTGTTCTGCAGAGCAGCCTTTTATAATCATGCAGTCAAAATAGAAACGGCATCATCAACCATTAGTGCTTCTTCCAGATCAGATGGTATCGAGTACGGCCTCTGCTCCTCACAGACCCACTCAGCTGTTTAATAACCTTATTCTCGCTCCAGATCAATATTTTTAGATTTAATCAAGACATTTTTGCAGTTGTCTGCCTTTTTGTTTGTTGCATCCATTTATATTTTTATGCTTCAGACGTCAGTCCATGTTTACCTAACAGAAAGCTTCTGCCCCCCCTCCTCACAGGAAGTTCCTCAGGTCTACTTGGGGCTGGACCTGCCTCCTCGCGGGCTCCTTCGTCGTCGTCCTCTCCTTCTCGGCCCGCCGCTCCGTCCCCCTTACCCTGCGCCACCTCTCTCGGGTCGGCCTCGCGGGCCTGCTGTGGTGGGGCTGCCGGCGCCTTCTGACCCTGCTGGAGGACGCGGCGGGCGCCTGCTACGAACCCCTGGCCCCCGCCGGGGACGCCCAGAGCTCGGCCGCCCCGGCGCAGCCTCTGCTGCTCCTGCACCAGGACCAGACCAAGGCGTCCTGCCTCAGAGCCAACATGATGTGGAGGGGCTATGAAGTCTCGCAGGAAACCCTCATCCTCTGCCTGTGCTGCCTGCTGCTGGTGGAGGAGCTGTCCGTCTTCGGCCGTCACCTGGCGCAGGAGAGGCGTTCTCATAGGTCCCCCGGCGCCCCGCTGAGGGCCCTGTTCCTCCTGTGCGTGGTTCTGCTCTTCCTGTGGATGGCCCTGCTCCTGTGCCTGCTGGCGTACTTCCCTGCATGGCCCGCTCAGCAGCTGGGAGGAGCTCTGGGCTACCTGGGCTGGAGGGGCCTGTATCAGGGATGGTACCGGCTAACGCCCGCTCAGGGCTCCCCTGGTTTGCCGGGAGAGGGCCTTTTCACCGGGACAGACTCTGCTAAACACAGCCACTAGCTTAACCTTTGTTTTGAAGTAAGTAGCAGGAGACTCGTAAGAATCCAGTTGCTTTATTTTTGCAATCTGAGACAAAATGCATGCAGCACTGCGAGAGAAAAGGAGATCATTTCTGTCAGGACAGCGGTTTGGGAACTTAATCAGTGTTACACAACAGTAGCAGTAATTTGCTTTAAAAAAAAACAAAAACGACAAAAGAGCCTGTCGGCGGTCTCAGTAGATGAGAGCTTTCCCGTCTCCTCTGGGCTTTTTAATCTTGTCATAGTTCTTGTTAATGATGTCAAACAGCACCGCCTGGAGAGACAGGGAGAGAGAAGACGGCAGGATGAAACCGTCACGAGGACGACGTGAGCCACAGGGAGCTCTGGTCAAGTCCGACAGTCCCTTTCATCACACGCCTCCCCGCCACCGGCATCACACACAGGAGGACAATGACCGAAGGGACGAGAGGCGCGGCTTAATGGACAGGATGTGGAGCAGTAATCAGTTTAACACAAGCTAAGCAATTAGTTTAATTGCCTTCCTATTAACTATGAATGGATCCCACTCATTCATCGTCCTGCTGCTCGGACGCAGGCGGAACCGCTTCACTAAACATGTGGTTTATAAACCTGCAGATGGGGCGTCCTGCTTAAAACATGAGATTTAAAACATCCACTCAGCTTTTTTCTTAAAAAACAAAAAAAAAAAAAAACAACGGGAGGAAGGTTGTCTTACGTATGTGTTGCGGATGTCCAGGACCACCAGACGCAGCTCGTTGTACTGGTACAGGTCCAGTTCGTGAACCAGCTGTCTGTAGTCTCCCTGCGGCAGAAAGGAGGAGCGAGTTTACCGTCTACACACGACACACGGCGCAGCCACCAGCTTCCTGGGCTGCTATGACCGCAGTTTCTATTTAAAAGAAATATCTGAAAAGTGTGGCATGCATTTATATTCAGTGTTGTAGAGGTCTAAACTTTGAAGAACCCTCCACCCTGCTCACGTCTCCTGCAGTAGCAGCCTCCGCAGAGCATGATGGCGCTACCGACACGTTTCGGGGTGGAATATTTATTTCTTTTATCATTTTTTTTTAACACATTGCTTTTTGCGTCTGACCAGAGAGCCCTCTTCCTCACGTTTGCCGCATCTCCTACGTGGCTTTTGTCAAACTGCAAACATATTAATCACAATTCAGATAAAGGTGACGGCTACTGACCACGTGGGGTTGTTTGGAGGCCTTGGCCACAGCGTCGCCTCTCTCGCTGTAATACCTGCCGCAGCAAAGGAGAAAAGAGTCACTCACAAACCTCACCGGCGTTAACGCGGCATCGTTTCTCTGCAGAACCAAGCAGCAAAGTGGTTTTAAAAGTTGCTCTGGTTAAAATCTGTTCCGTCTTTGCATCCACGCTGATTGTGTAACAAAGAATAAACCTTCACTTGAAAACAAAAGTCTCCAATCTTTGTTTTTTTTTTGACTGTGACAGATCCGTTTGTCCACTAAAGACTAACAGCAGGTTCCCACAGACGCCTCGTTGTTTTATCACCAGCTGCTCCAAGTTGCTGTTTTAGCTGCAGTGTTTCATGTCGAGGGTAATGAGCACCAAGCAAGGGGCGGTTACCGTTAGAACAAGTTAAAGGTTCAAAACCACTGACATGATCCATCAGACCGTTCCTGCGCTTTAAACACCTTTTAATGAGAAACCAAAAAAAAAAAAACTGTTGGAGTGACGACCACTGGCGCCCCTCCCCCACCTGCTGCTGTGCATCTGCATTAACCAAAGCCATAAAAGCAGAATGCTCTAATATTCGGCACAGTAAGCAGCTGAAAACTAGCATTAATAGTGAACGGATCAGGCGCTTAGTTTAGTACAGCTCTATAGTGATACTGTAGTTACACCAGCTGGTATATTTACTATAGCTTTAGTGGTAGAATGTCAGGTATTATGCTATCATTTCGTGTTGCAAAAGAGTATCTATCAAAATAAAAATAGATTGAATTTAATGAAATACCTATAAGAATAAATGCCTTATTTTAACAGCAGGGGTAATTTTTGCTTCTCTGCACGTCTTTGCTTTAAATATTTGGGCAAAGACCACAAAACTGTGGCAGTAATATTTCATGCAGACCCATACCAGGAATGCTGCTCCACAGACAGGAGCCGAGAGCTGTTGTTGGAGCAAAATGCGTGTTTTTTGCAATTCCATACAGAACCGAAGAGCAGGAATGAAAACAATCTGAGACAAAAAAATGGATAAACCGGCTACTTTTCATCAGCCGCCAAACCTCCCGCTACACATCAGCCGGCGCTTACTTTGAAATCTGAGTCTGGAATGCTTCGATCTTGGTGCGCGTGTTGGTCAGCAGCTCAAACACCTTCTCCTGTTAGACCAGAGCCAAAGTTTGACAAATTCAGCAGCAGATCATTTGAACCCGCTTTACTCCAGGCCAAAACGTAGTTACCAACCTGTACAGCCACTCCAAAGTTGTTACCATCTTCGATCCTAGGAATCTGCAGCTGCACCCACATGGACACCTGACAGCAAAACGTTGAGCAACGTGTTAATTGGGCCGACAGAACACATTAATAAACTAAAATAATAATAATAAAAAAAAAAGAGCAGACTGACTGTGTTGAGCTTCTCCTTCAGAGTCTGGATCTCAGGTTTGACCTCGTTCAAAAGACTCTCCACTCTCTCGTTGCTGCAGATGGGACCACAAGGAGGCCCTGGGGAGCAGCATCACACAGGGGCAGGATTAAAGCCACTCTTGACGTTTATTTTTCACTTCTCATAGCTTTTTGATCATAATCAGCAGCTTGCAGTGCCTTGGAAAAAGTACCCATCCCCCCCACCGCTAATGCCTTTCCAGTGCAACCAAATGAAGTGAGGAGTCCTGAGGCCTGTTCTTCATTTATAGATAAAGATTTTTTTGTTAAAATTCCCAGTTTGCACGCGTCCTTTACTTCCAGTGTCTAAGGAATGACACCGATATTTGGATCTTTTGACATAAGTGCCTTTTTAAAATAAAGTATAATAATTAAAGGCTACCATTTTGTAGAATATTCTTGTATTTCACTTTTTCCCCCCCATGTTCTAGTGGCTCCCGTGGAGGCTCTGATATAAAAGAACAAAGTCCGTCCGTCCGTCTTCTTCCGCTTATCAGGGGTCGGGTTGGGGGGGTAGCAGCTTCAGTAGGGAGGCCCAGACGTCCCTCTCCCCAGCCACTTGGGCCAGCTCCTCAGGAGGAATCCCAAGGCGTTCCCAGGCCAGCCGGGAGACATAGTCCCTCCAGCGTGTCCTGGGTCTTCCCCTGGGTCTCCTCCTGGTGGGACGTGCCCGGAACACCTCACCAGGGAGGCGTCCAGGAGGCATCCTGACCAGATGCCCGAGCCACCTCAACTGGCTCCTCTCGACGTGGAGGAGCAGCGGCTCTACTCTGAGTCCTCCCCGGATGACTGAGCTCCTCACCCTATCTCTAAGGGAGAGCCCAGACACACTACGGAGAAAACTCATTTCAGCCGCTTGTATCTAGGATCTCGTTCTTTCGGTCACGACCCAAAGCTCGTGACCATAGATGAGGGTAGGAACGTAGATCGACCGGTAAATCGAGAGCTTCGCCTTTTGGCTCAGCTCTCTCTTCACCACAACGGATCGGTACAGCGCCCGCTTCACAGCAGACGCTGCACCAATCCGCCTGTCGATCTCCCGCTCCATCTTCCCCTCATTCGTGAACAAGTCCCCAAGATACTTAAACTCCTCCACTAGGGGCAGGACATCCTCCCCAACCCGGAGAAGGCACTCTACCCTTTTCCGGTTCAAGACCATGGTCTCGGATTTGGAGGCACTGATTTTCATCCCGGCCGCTTCGCACTCGGCTGCGAACCGCTCCAGTGAGAGCTGTAGATCACGTCCTGATGAAGCCAATAGGACCACGTCATCCGCGAATAGCAGAGACGCGATCCTAAGGCCACCAAAACGGATCCCCTCAACACCTTGGCTGCGCCTAGAAATTCTGTCCATAAAAGTTATGAACAGAATCTGTGACAAAGGGCAGCCTTGGCGGAGTCCAACTCTCACCGGAAACGAGTCCGACTTACTGCCGGCAATGCGGACCAGACTCTGACACCGCCGTACAGAGACCTGACAGCCCTTATTAAAGGGTCCGGTACTCCATACTCCCGGAGTACCCCCCACAGGATCCCCCGGGGGACACGGTCGAATGCCTTCTCCAGATCCACAAAACACATGTAGACTGGTTGGGCAAACTCCCATGCCCCCTCAAGAATCCTGCTGAGGGTATAGAGCTGGTCCAGTGTTCCACGGCCAGGACGAAAACCACACTGCTCTTCCTGAATCCGAGATTCGACTATCCGACGGACCCTCCTTTCCAGAACCCCTGAATAGACCTTACCAGGGAGGCTTAAGAGTGTGATTCCTCTGTAGTTGGAACACACCCTCCGGGTGTGTTCCAACTACAGAGGAAAGAACAAAGTAAATATCAAATTATTAAAAAGAAAAAATTAATACTGTAGAAAGTGATAGAAACATCTACCATGGACAGTATTTACGCATTAATTTGTCTGCTGTTTTTTGCCAGCCCTCTCTCCTGGCTTTAACAGATTTTTAGGTGTTTTAATTAATGACTCAAATTCGGCATAACCTTCCATTAAAAGCTCTTGTTCTGCTTGGGAGAAAAACTGTGGGCATTCTTTGCTGAGCAGCCAATAGCAGCACTGCTGATCAATGTTTCTACTATCGATACATTTCCCATTTTAAACAAACGCATAAAACGCGCAGTTATCTCAGATAACTCAATCCAGTGATACTAATCGTAAACAACAGGTGTGTTCGAAGAACCCAATTAGCCGGATCATGATTAGCCGGATGAAGTCATCTTGGATGTGTCATTTGATCTTGGATGTTTTAAGCAACGCACGAAGAACGGACCCCTGATGTGTGTGATGATAATAATAATAATAATAAAAAATAAAAAAAAATAATAATAATAATACTTGGCCATCCCCCTAAATTCACGTGGAAAGCAACAATCAATCATGCCCCTGAACACATCATAAAGATTGTAAGACATGGCGGTGGCAGCGTCATGCTGAGGGAACGCTTTTCCTCACCACGGATGAAGAAACTGTTAGGAGTTCAATGCGGCCAAACAAACGGTTTGTCAGCAGCTGAGCTTGAGACACTCTTCAAAGAAAGGTGGTAGAAATGTTATAGGCATGAATATATCGGTTAGCGGCACTTTTCAGGTTTGCATCTGCAGAAAGTTTTGAGAACCACGCCTCCCTTTTTCCTCTCTCTCCCTGATTGTGCGCGGCGTTGCGATGGCCGACGGCGTGACGCCCCCCCACGGAACACGGTCACCTCCGTATTTGCCACGTGAGAAAATCTAAAAACAGGTTGGTGGGTTACGGATACTTTTCCAAGGCGCTGGGAAACGACGTCGGGAAAGCAGCTTCTCTTTGTTCTCTGGTGCTCCCGTTTACCTGAATCCTCCTCCTCTTTATCGCCGTCTTTGTCCTTCTTCCCTTCCTTCCCCTCCTTCGCCTCCTTCTGCAGCACAAGAACAAAAAGCCTCTAGTCGCACGGTTCTCCAGGACACAATATTCCTGTTCATTTTCATACAATTTTGAAAATAAATATATCAAAAGTATTCCTGGCTAAGAGTATGTTATATTTACTTCTTTTTTTTTTTTTTGTATTTGGACTGTTTAAATATTGTGAGAGCTTCTGCCAAGACTTAGATAATAAAAAAGACATTTTTCATTCTTTCTTATTCTGCATCATCTGGAATAAAAGGCCCACACAATCCTGGAGAGATTTCACACTGATTAGTTACCATGGCAGTCAAGGACTCCTTTTTTTAGTGCCTCGCTTAAATCCAAAAATAAAAACATGAGCTGAAGAGCTGAATAAAGGAGCTGCATTGTAAAGAAATGTGAAGGTTCGAGACATTTGATAAAGAAAGCCGAGCATTTAAGCCATTTTATCCAGATTATTTCAACAGTTTGGAGCATATTTTGACAGATCCCTAATCTGGTGCACACCCTCCTGCGTGGCGGGACTGACCTCCTCCTTCTTCTTGCGTTTGGCCTCCTCTTTGGCAGGATCCGGTATGGGGATGTCCAGCGGGGCCTTCAGGGACGCCAGGTCGTCGCAGCTGAAAGATGTCTGCCGCACCAAACAGAAACCAGTGGTGATTTTTTCACAAAACGGGCCATAACAGATTTTGGTTTCACTTTAAAGAGCTTGTGACAAGCAAAGAAAAAAAACAATGTGGGGTTTATTTGCTGGAGACGCCTGGAGGTCTTCTTCATACCTTCAGGAGCATCTGCAGCTGTTCAATCTTCTCAGGGAAAAACTTAGACAGCAGCTGCTCTGCCTGTGGAGACAACGTCACATCAGTACAAAAACGCCTAAAAAAAAAATCACTGAGAAAGTCCAACTTTGTTGTGACGCCACAAAGAAGACATCACCTCCTTGGAGAGCTTTTGGCAGAAGTCATCCACCTGCAACAGAAACGAGACGTTTGAGCGTCAACAGTGGCGATCCGCCCGGATCACGTTTCCCAACGCACCGCCACAGGCCGCCGTGAAGCTAACCTGAGCCGTCACCTCACCTGACCCCGACCCCAATGTCCGCCCGCTGATCCCGGCCTCACACCCCACCCGCCAGCAGCTCACCTGTTGGCGTCGCCCGCACGCCGTCCAGGTGTTTTAAAGGGCCAGCGGGCTTCAATTGGCCCTGTTTGACATGTTATGCTAGCTGAGGGGCTCACCTGTTTCTTCGACTCGAGCTGAATACCCGGAGAAGACATGTCCGCTCTTTAGACGACAACTTTTTTTAATTATTATTATTAACAGGCGTCTGGAAAGATTTGAGCTTCGGCAGAAGCGGCTGAGAAAAGGGGGAAATACGCGTTTTTCACCGTGTAACTCGACGCCTTGCAGAACACGGAAAGCGCTCGGAGTTACTCAGCATAAAAAGCGAAAACGAAAGTAGAGCGCATTTTGGGACAGCAACGTACTTTCCTCGCTTCGCTGCGGGCTGTCGCGGTGCATTGTGGGGATTGTGGTTTGGAGCGATGCCTCCGCCACTCCACCCAGAACGAGCGACCCTGATGGGAAAATGTTCAAAAGTAAATGCAGAAAAACGAGAAATGTTTATCATGAACAGACAATATAAGTAGAAACGAGGAGGCGTGGCTTTGTATATGTATACGAATATGGACTGCGATATAATAGAAGATACCGGCAGTCAGGCCCGTATTAAGACAATGTACTATTTACTAACTTACACAATTACATGTAGGCATATGAGCAGTGAGCAATATTCAAATATCTCATTTTAAAATGTTGAAATAAAAAAAATCTTGATTTATTTATCATTTAGTATTATTGTGACATCAGTGTTTACCAAACGAATAATGCATGGTCTTTCAACAATTTCAAGTAGATAATATAACAATTTATGAAAAATATATTTTTAAAGCATTTGCCTGTGGTGATGTGAAGTTTAATTTGATTAAGGAGAATAATATATTTATTTACTGAAGAACCTAAAGTGAAAAATCAATAAATGGTCTAAAAAGTGATTTATTTATTGTGGATAGATTTAATAGACTTTTTTAGTAAATGACCTTGACTAGTGAGTAAAATTGAAAATGGTGATGAATAAATGTGTGGTTTAATTGAGAATAATCAAAATTCCATGTTTCTTATTTCTAGAGATGAGAATGAGGTTTGGAAACCATAATGAAATGTAACAACAAACATCACAGGATATACATATTAATTCCCATCCAATAAGAAAATGGCTGAAGTAATCCCATTATTCCTGTGTCTCTCTTATCCCGGTCTTATCCCAGTTTTCAAAAATATTAGAAATAGTATTCAGTCCAAGACTATTCCAATTTATTAACAAAAGTAACTTGCTTTCCAGCAGTCAATATTGTTTTAGACAAGACCGATCTACACAAGCACCTATTGAATTTATAGAAGAGGTTACTGATTGTATTGAACAGAATAAATATATTATTGGATATTTCATTGATTTGCAAAAGGCTTTTGATACTATTTATCGCCACATTTTAATAAAGAAATTAAAAATGTACTGTATTAGAGGAATTCCAAAGCTGGTTTGAGAGCGACTTGCACGGCAGACGACAGTTTGTACAAATTGAACAATCTAAATCTACAGTACATACAGAAATATCCCATGTGGGGTTCCTCAAGGTTCAATCCCTAATGCCTTTTGAAAAATTTCTAAAATCATCATACTTCTTTCAGGTGATTACTAATATTTTATGTTCAGGTGATGATTTAGAGAAACTTTTGTATGAAATAACTCAAATTTACTAGATAGGGAACAAGTTTAATATAAATAAATTATCATTGAACTTGGAAAAATAACTAAACTTGTGATGTTTGGAAACTGAAAAACTAATATGATTGTTCAAATAAACATTATTAATATATTTATTAAAAGAGTAAAATAAATTGTGTTTTTGGGTGTAGTTATTGATGAGAAGCCATTCTGGAAACGGTATGTTAGTTATTTACATTCAAAAGGGTCCAAGTGTGTCTATGTGATGAAACAATGTAGTTTTGTTCTTAATCAAAGTGCATTATTCTTTCTGTATCACTCCTTCATAATGTCCTTTTTAAGTTATTGTTTAGAAGTTTTAGGAAATTGTTACAAGACAAATTTGTTACCTTTAATCACTCTCCAAAAACGAGGCATCAGAATAGCATGAAGTTAAATACTACAATGATCACTATAATCCACTTTTTCTCAAGACATTCAGTTTAAAATTGCAAAGCTTGGTAAATTATAAGGTGGCCCAAATTAAGTATAGGGCATAAAAAACTCCCTGACAGACAATATCCTAAATATATTTCACGCTAGAGATGCTCATCGTAAATATAATCTGAGAGGAACTAATTAATTATATTAGTCAAAAGTAAGGAAAGGAGTTCTGTTATGGAACAGACTTGCAGAAGAGAAAAAAGCTTCTAAAACCTTGCTCAGTTTAAACTAAGGGTTAAAAGATATGCAATGAATAGGTACGTGAAGAAAAGTGTCTGATTTTACATTGGATTAATGATATACACACACAATATATATCATTAATATTGAAATTGGTAATGTCTGTTTGATATGAACTTTAAAGGCAGTAGCTGCAGAGCAGTTTTTTTCTGGCTGACTCGCTTTTGGTATTGGTATATATATATGTTCTGGGGTGGGGGGGGGGGTGTAGGATCAGAGAAGGAGATGGAGGATCTGCATTTAGAGGGAGGTGGTGGAGCGTGTGGACAGCTATAGATTCCTGGGCCTCCACATCTCTTCTGACCTCTCCTGGACTGTGAACTCCTCCCACCTGGTGAAGAAGGCCCAACAACAACTCTTCTTCCTCAGGAAACTGAAAAGATCTGGACTTTCCACTAAACTGCTAAAGAACTTCTATAGAGCTACCATAGAGAGTGTGTTATGTCTCAGCATAACTGCATGGTATGGGAGCTGCACAGTACAGGAGAGGAAGGACTTAGCACGGTTGGTGAGAACAGTGCAGAGGATTGTGGGATGTCGTCTGCAGGATATGGACTCAATTTATGCAGCACGAGTCCAAAGAAGGGCCAGACACATCTCCACTGATCCCACCCACCCAGGCAATGTGCGGTTTGCCCCTCTCCCATCAGGTAAACGCTTCAGAAGACTCAAAGCTAAACTGAGAAACAGCTTCTTCCCAAGAGCTGTGAGGGCTATCGCTCCTGACAGGAGAGTGCAGTCCAACGCTTTAAAATCACCTCCACTGTTACTAGCCCATCATCTCGTTAATTTTATTGCCTATTTGTACACTATTATCTCAGAATATCTATGCACATTTCTGTAAATGAAGCCTCAAATCATTGCACAAAAGCACATTATTACCTCATTAATTGTTATCTGTGACTCATGAAGGACAATTAGTTCATACAAACCTTTAAATCCTCATCCTTTTAAAAATTTAAAATCTTTTGAACACTATAATGGGAAAAAAAACACTGTAACCTTGTTCATCGCCTGTTTGTTTGTTGGTCTCTTATGTGTACTCCTAGCCGGAAAGACCAAAAAGAAATTTCACCATGGTAATACGCGGTGACAATAAAGAATCTTTGAGTGTGTTTGGGGATGTTTTTGTTTTTGTCTGTCTTTGTTTGTGTTGATTGTCAGTGTGATTACTTCTAGTGTGCTGTGTTTTGCACTTCGAAGCAGAAGGTCTGCAGCATCAGAAGACCACGATGGTTGCGACTCCTGTCCTTCTATAGGAAACTTAGTCTGCAGTTCACACAGACTCACTTAAAATAGATAAATAATAGATTGGAATAATGTTGCCTAGTCCAGCTGCGACAATGAACAATATTTAAGTATGGGTCCATCCTACCTTGTGTCAACGGTTCAGGCTGGTGCTGGTGTTATTGTTTGGTTTCGTGCCAACTGAGTAAAGAACATCACAGTCTACCTTGTTGCTGACCATGGTCTTCCCATTATAACCACATTGTAACCATCTTTTCAATACCACTCCTAGCAGGAGAATGGACCATGTCACAAACCTCAAACCATCTCAAACGGCTTTCTAGAACATGACAACAAAGTCCATGTAGCTACACCAATGGCCTCCATTGTCACCAGATCTCAATCCAACAGAGGTCCTTTGGTATGTGGTAGAATCCATTCCACCACATCCAAAAGACGATGACCCACTAGTCAAGCAACTGCAATATCGATTAGAGAACGTGAAACAATCTACAATTCCAAAAATAAGAAAGCGACAGCGCTGCTCAGAGAACTTTGACTCCGATGAAAATCCTCCAGAACAGACTGTGTGTATAAAATGGGATGGAAAATTCCTGCCTCTTGGAGAAACTGCAGAAAGCCAGCTGCAGAAGGTAAAGCTAAAGATAATGTTACAGCAAAAGGAGGCAAATCCGGAGCAAATGAAACTAATAACGAAGGCAATAATTTACACACAGCGCAAAGATGTTAGAAAGGGAAAAAGTGGTAGCGGCTAGTTGTGATTACCTAGACTTCAATGAACTGTTATAATGTGTCATGAAGTTAGTATGGAACAAAGTCTATAAAGAAATAATATATTATAATGGAATTTTAAGCTCAAAAAGACAAAAAGAGGGAAAATGAATAATTATTATCAGTAGTAAATCTTATTTTATATTTTAATCTATGTTAAAAAAATAGTGCATTGTGTTATTATTATTTCTATGTAGAGATTTTCTACTGTTTGAACATTTTTTCCTTTTTTTTGATTGTCTTTTCCTTTGATCCAACTGGTTTTAGTTTTTAAATATAGTCAGCATGATTGTATAGTCAGTAAGTCGTGCCTGGTTCCACTGGGTGGCGCTGTTGCTTTCTCTGACGTTTATAGGAGATCTGTGACAAACAACAGAACATGTGGTGTAAATATTAACAGCCATTGAGCAAACATGAAAATCATTGTTTGCTTTGTAGCTGGCTGCCATCCAAAGCACATCTGCTCCCAGTATCTATTTGAACCGGTTTGTCTTGATGTTTCTGCATTATTATTAACACAACAATGAAACTAATAGGACATACCGCGTTCTTAGGGAGGGCAAATCTCACCTGATGTCAGATTTACGCAGTGGCAGCAATAGGACGGCACGGCCTCCTGCTGAATGCAGAGTTCGAGGTTGAACCCAGAATTGATTGGATCTGCTGTCGTACATCTGCTGTCACAACGTCTCTTTCATCAGAACTTTTGTGGACACAGTTTGTGGTTTAACCTGCTCAGGTCAAAGGGTAAAACAAATAAACGCTCCAGAGAGGACAGAAAGGACAGAACCCCCTCCATCTTTACAGGATTCTGCTTGTCTGCAGTGATCCATTTTATACCACACAACGATGTTTCAACAGGTAAATCCATCTGGAGACTAGATAAATCACCCCCGGCTAGACGCTCGGTCTGTGTGACAGACAGGCTGCAGTTTGACTGCTTTTGTTTCCTGCTGATCAACTTTAGCGATCAAGGAATCATGTAATTCAGGGCTGGCTCCAAAGAGCAAAGGCTGGACTTGTTTGCACTGAAAACACTGCTTCCTATTGACTTATTTTGACTGGGTGAGTGATTAAAAGCTCATATAGTTCTGTTCAGTTCAGAGACGAAGTTGAGAAATGGTCCGGACAAAGTTCGTGTATCTTGGAAAAAGTGGGGCATAGCGAGAGGAGGCACACGGGGAACCTTTGGACTTGTTTCTTTGTTTGGAAAGGGTCCTATTGCGTTATGTTTGACCCATTGCAGCCATCAGCAGTGAAATTTAAAATCTAAACGCCTTTGTAGTCTTGTTCCTTCACATGCCGTTATCTTAAAGTCATCGAGCCACATGTCACTGGCACAAACACCTGTAGTTCTGACATAGAGACAGAAACAGAAAGGGAACATGCTTGTCTGCAGTAAAAGAGTATAGGTAATACTTTAGTTTTCTCCGTATAGTCTTCTCTTCAAGCAACGTAACTTGACTTCATTTAACTTGACTTTCAAACATGTTAAGTGCCCTCAAATCTTTACATATTCATTACAATCCATTCTATATATTTAATTGGATGGAATTTCAATTTGGATGGACTAGATAAATTGTCATATTTTACCACATAATCTCAATTGGATTTAGCTCTGGACTTTGACTGGGCCATTCTAACACATTAATATGCTTTGCTATAAACCATTAACTGTAACTCTGTCCGAATGCTTACGGCCATTGTTCTGAAAGAACGCATACATCCACCCCAGTCTCAACTCCTTTTCAGTTTCTAACATGGTTTCTCCCAGAATTGCCCAGTACTTAGCCTGATCCATCTTCCCGCCAACTCTGACCAGCATCAGTGTCCATGATAATGAAAATGATCCCCTCAGTATTATGCTGCCATCACTGTATTTCACTATGGGGATAGTGAGCTCAGGGTGATGCGCTGTTCTAGTTTTCTGCTTCCCTTTGCTTTTTGGAAAAGGTGACTGAAAATGCATGCCACACTTTTTAGAGTTTTTGGGGAAAAACAGTGTTCTTTTCTTTCCTCTTCACAGTTTTGCAGCTTTCGTGTTGGTCTTTCAGCTAAAACACATTGAAGTCTGAGTCTGTACCATAGCAAACTGAAGACGTTTTGTGAGGCACTGCAAATGAACCCATCATTGTGATGTTGTTAAAGCTTATCTACTTGTAAAAACTCTCCCTTATCTAAATCATCCACTCGCACAGTCACTGAAATAACAAATGCTGCACGTTTCTTTCCCCCCGTTCTTTCAATTGTTTTGGTAGAAACCGGACTTTGTCAATGGAAGTGTCTCCATACCGCAAGTTAAGTGTCAGTGCATGTTGGGGTGTGTGTGTTTTTGTGAGCTAGCCCGCCAAGCATTGTACTTCTCCGCAAAGTGTTCTTGTTTTGAAAAATGGTTGCGCAACGTTGCCTGAAATGTTTGTTTCAAATCAACTGCTGCCCCACAATTATAGTTTCAGCAAGATCTTTTCCCACACAGGAACATTGGACAATGAGTTGTAGAAAAACTCTGCCTGGACTTTTCTGCAGCTATATTTCGTAGGATCTGCTGGTGTTGTTTGTTCACAGCTGGAAACAGTTTGGACTGCTTTTGTTGTCAGAGCACAAAACGCTCAGGTTTGTAGACTATTTCTGTTTACACGGGAAACACACATTTCCATATAGGAAAAAGTGAAAAGCAACATATATTAAGTATCAGCACAAATTTGATTGCTATAAAATTTCAAGCCTATTTACCAGTGTACATTGTTGTCTGGTGTCGTTTTATTGACTTCTTACTTAGGTTTGTGGGTGCTATTCAGAAGCCCTGCTATTAATAGGACCCACAACATGTCATCATAGTCGTATCATAAGTTGAGACGAAGCTGTTAAAGAGGAGGTTTGAAAACACACAGGTCTAGAAAGCAGGTAGATTGCAATAACAGAGAGGTAGATGGGGTTGCAATGATTTTCTTAGGCTTTTACTTATGTTACCTCAAATTAAAAGCAATCAGCTATCATAGTCTTTCGTAAAGTTGGGCTTGTATGTATAAAAGTTTTTGCCTAGATGTAAAATAAAACATTTCCAAAACATCTGAAAGCTTATAAAAATGTTCATTTGAATGAAGAAGATCCAGGATGTCCAAGAACGTGCAGCAGCCCCAAGGGGTTGTCTCCCTCACAGGAGAGGTACAGAATTGTGTCACCACCACAGCAGCTCTCGCTCAACCTTGGAGGTATGTGTAAATCCATCTGTATGTATAGTCAAGCAATGGTTTTTGATCGATGGCCCTTTGACAAGATAGACAGCAAACAAGTGATTTTTGTCAAAAAAAAAAAAAAAAAACGAGACAGACTCTGATGGAAGCAAAATAATGGAATTGATTTCTCCACAGTCATTTCATACTTTCATTTATTTGGGAAAAAGTAGTTGTCTGACACAGAAACGGTGATCCATGTGTGGGTTTTGTTCTGACCCAGGGAGTGGACATACTCTTAATTCTGCCCAAAGACCACTGTCTTGAATAAAGACATAGGTCCTCCCAGAGTAACTTATTCCAACAATCAAACCACAAAACGAGGAAGACATTTGTATTATCCAGCATAGTGGAGCACCATGCCACAACTGATTACCTAAAAGAATTACTGTAAAATCAATGACTTGATACATTTAGTTCAGAAAAATCTTTCTTTCTTCACATATGACTGTTTTGTATTATAAGTTTGATCAAATTAGACATTATTTAACCAAAACAAAATTTGTCCATGTGATTATATTACTTATATTGAAGCGATTATACATTTTTACGCAATGTATTTTTTGGACTCATTTATAAACTAATCATCTGTGTAGTGCCTTTACATCACATTTCTAGAAAAGAGAATTTGGACCTGTGGCAAGGAAAATTGCCAGATCTTCACCTTATTGAGAACCTTTAAAAAGAGGAAAACAGAAACCAACACATTTTATTTAACTTTGAGCCTTAATAACTCAAGAGTGGGTCACCATTGGCTGGGTTTTAGTCCAGAATAGATCAACACAACAAACAGGTGGAAGAAACTGCTCTGGTTAGATGAGAATAATACTGAACATTTAGGTCTGCGTAACAATGGAAATCTCCCTGAACACAACAGCCTAGTGTTGAAACATGGTGCTTAAAGAATAATTGAAATTGAGGAGCTAAAACAGGACAATTTCCCCAGGGAAAAAGTTACACCTTCCAACATTTCAATATATGGCCAGAGTTGTGAGCCTACAAAAATGTCATGGAAGTATTGACTCAGGAGGACTGAATCCAAAACACACAACAATTTTCAGGCTTGTATTTGTAACGCTACTAATACTACCACTACGAATAATAATAATAATAATGAATAAATACAAATCCAAAACTATTGAAAACTACAATCTTTATTCAGAATCATTAACTATTTTGTGTTGGTTATTTTGGGGTTATAGCCCAAAATAATCTGAAGCTTGTGGTCTTACAACATATGTATAATGTATTTGGGTTCAGAAAGCCATTTAGTGACTGTGAAGAATTACAGCAATAGTAGTTTCAGTCACATGTTTTTTACACAGTTATTTTGAATATGTAACAACATATACAGGATGTTAAAAAAAGAAGCAGAAGAAGGAAAAAGGTACGAAAAACACGTCGACGTTATAAAATTATGTACAAATTCTGCTTTTTACCAGACAGAAATAATCTAAACTGTAATATTTTGACAAAAAAACAACCTGTGTGTGTTTATCACGCTGTAACAGCAGCACGGTAATGGCCCGAGTTTTCGCGCGCGGACTCGAACTTCCGGGTTGTTTCGGAGCGTCTCTGCGTCACTTTCTACGTCCTGTCGTGCAGGAACTATCTGGCCTTGCATCATCCGGGAGGGGTTCGGGACATGTGCATCATCAGTATGGACGCGATCTGTGGAGGAGCCAGCAAACAGCAGCAGCAGCAGCGTATGTAAATTCACCGCCAGAAGCGCCTCCCTCCTGCTGCAGCTCCGATCCCAGCGTCTGGAGTTGATAAAGCAGCGTGGGGACTCCGTGGAGCCGTCAGTCCGCTGTGATCGTGGACAGCAGGGGCAGGAAAGCGTCCACTGAACCCGCTTCCAAGGTGTTTCCCTCGGAGCAAAGTGCAAGGTCCTCAGTCAGAGCCCAGATATGAGCTGTGAGGAACTTTAGCTGCCGTCGATCGCCTTTTTCCCCTTACCGCAGTTAACTTACATGTGCCTTTTTTTTAAAAAGTATTTTTTAAGTTATTAATTTAAGTTAGGCATCAACGATGTCGTGCCTTTTCTTAGGAGTCATACGAAGGTGAGTGTATCAGTGCCTTTCATATCTTCTGATGCATGTCATTTTATGTAATCAATCGAGTGAGAAATCTGTCCATTGTTTAAGTTTATTTATGACTTAAAACCTTTTTTTTTTTAAACTAGAAACAGAACTTGAACTTGTTATTCTCCATTGTTTGCCAGCTGCAGTCAGAAACTTGTCAGACTAGATCTGGCTGCACGTCAACCGACATTCAGGAAAAGAACATCACTGTGTTTGTATCCAAGCAGTACGAGTTCATTTATATCTTAACTGCATTCCTTCTCTTTACCTTTTGCAACCCCCCCCCCCCCCCCCCCCCGCTGGCCTGCAGGCTTTGTGATGGGGCCTCATCACACGGGGAGCCTGGAGTCAAAGTGAGCAGTCGGTTCAAATAGTGTGTGCTTTTATTTCATCTCTAAACGGTGCATGCCAGAGAGACACTGATAGGTTTGCACGGCGTGTGTGAGCAGGGACTGTCGCTGAGTGCAGTTGTCGCTGGAAGTGCAGTGTAATTCAGCATGGTGTGCATGTTGTCTGACTTCAACCAGGATGTGTCCGGCAGGGGCGGTGGGTTGGGAGTGTAGGTGTGTAGGCCCGTGGTCTGTGAGGATTGGCTTATTCAATCAGAGGTGTGTTTTCAAGGAAGAAAAAAAAAAATCTTTCAGCTGAAAGCAAATGAATGAGGATTTCGTGTACTCCCTGCTAAATAGTCACGCTTCTGGCTTCTCCTGAGAGATTGCGTCCTCGTTAATCGTGCAAAATGTGCCAACGAGGCAACATTCTCGCACTCTTCTGGTCCAGGACGGGAATGGGGTGGAGAACGGGAAGCGGAAAGAAGAACACGAGGAGATGGATGGTTCTTGGGGGGGGGAAACTAGGGCAAAGGTCAGCAGGGTTTGGTCTAAAAGAGAAGCAAATTCTCTAAAGACCAGAAAGAGCAATAAGGCTACTCCTGCTCTACTAGTTTTACCACATATGTCTCAAATTTTTTTTACACGCTTCACTTCAAGAAATTGATGTAACAAGCCAATCCAGGTCGTCTTCCGCCCTTTTTTTTTTAAATCCCGGTCACACTCAGGATAATGCTTAGCTTTACCTCAGCAGTTAGTTTAATTAACAGCATGACAAGATTAATGCGCGGTGAAAATACTGACTGGCTGCAGAGCTGACTGAAGAGACTGTTTCCTCAAATATTTGAAAAAAAGCAAACAGAGGGTCTTTATCCTTAAGCTTTCTGGGTCTCGGGTCGATGTGCGGGTTAAAATACAGTGAGGGGGTTATTTGTTTAGTTTCCACTCCACTGATCTATCATTGATCTGCTCAGTTCAATGAATAATTCAATCTGAAATCTGCAGGTCAATGATGTGAAATCTAAGGCTAGAACGATGCATCCACCTCAGGAGACATGACTAGACGGGACAAAACATGATATCAGGGCGAGAGTTGGGCAATATCTTTGGGAAAAGGAAGAATTCCCTTTCTTTTTTTTTTTTTTTTGGTTTTCACTAACAGAGTAAAGGTTTGATCAAAAGGATTATCAAATGCAGTCGGGATGAGAAAAGTGAACAAGTCCGTTTAGAAATGGGCAGAGTTGGCGCTAACTTTAGCGGCTAGCGATACGCTACGTTCTCACAGTGATTTCAGATAAGTTGGTTTCTCTCTGCCACTGTTTCGTTTTTTCCCCCTAATGACCGCCCAAAATGTTCCCGCACAAAAGTTGAAAGCTTCTGCTGTGCTTTTCTTTTTATAGGCCCGACTACAGGTGTAGTATATGGGGTCTAAGAGAACAGTATTTGCAATATTTTGGGGGCAAACTAAGAATACCCCATTTCTTTTGTTGTTTTCACAATTAGAATAAAGGTTTCACAAATCACAAGCTGTGTTGTAAAGACTCTTTAGTCAACAGGGGATATTTCACCTGTGGCTTGATTAGCCTAAGTATCTTAAGCTAGAAATAACGAAGCTCAGTCCAGACTCATTAAAAACGGTGAAATTGTCCTTTAGTTCAGGAAGTTTCACAGCAGATGCTAACTTTAGCACGTTAGCAACTAGCGGTGTACCTGCTGTGGTGTTCACACAGTGCTTACAACCTGCTCGTGTTTTGTGGTGGTTCTAGACCCAATTTACCTGGAGGACCAAGGTGGGGCCAGTGTTTTTATTTTTTCATGTTTTTATTTTTTCATGGGGACATAGAACACAAGAATGGTAAAAAAAAAAAGACAAAAACAACACAGGCCAATGTTTCATTGTTTGATACGTTAAGCCAGCTGCATCTGATACTGCAGATTGCAGACCCCGGATCTAGCGGGTGAAAACTGATTCTATCGCGATACGGTTGAAGCTGAAAGTGCAACACCTTAATTTTTAAATAACTTTTAACGTTAAACTGTAAAGCTAAAAAAAAATAAGTTGATCTATCAGCTACAGTTCCTGTGCCAGCGCGTATCATCATAAGAAACTGATTTAGTGTGATGTCTGTAGTACAGGGGCCATAACGGGCCAAGACCAGTGGTACTGGGCCCTGTCTAGAACCGGCCATTCCCACAAGGTTGTTACCGAAGACTAAGAGAAGGTGGACGATTCTTTTAGTCCACTCCATGACATCGGATTATAGCAAAATCTTTCTTTCTTATTTCAAAATAAAACATGCCATCAATGACATCTACATCTATTGGTAAAGATGTTAAAAAGTTATCACGGTTTCTCAGATGGCCTAGCCAAGCCAGACTGCTAATGTCGCGCACAGGACGAAGAGGTTAAAGTAATTCTCAGAACGTATGCAATTTGTTTTTCTGATGAATGGCTGAGCTATAAACCAGAAATCAGCGGAGGTCCTGTGTTTGGAGACGGACCTTAGCAGCTGTCTCAGAGATTTAGTTTATGGCCAAATATCAGCAAACCTGATCGTCTATCAGCTCCACCTATCTGAGGTCCAAAGGTAAGCCTCCTGGGAACACGCTCACACGTCGAAGTCGAACGGTTGGACACAACAGAATATGGTACATGCGGAACATCCGTAGTCAGCGTTTTCATTGTGGGCATCCATTGTCCAGCTGCCGGCCGCATACAGCTATGAAGCCCACGACGGTCCATAACTGGTCTTCTGAAACCAACCAGACCTTCTGCCTGCTCTGAGCCCCAGCTGCCTGATGCAACTCCCAGTTTATCTCCATGATAACAACATCAAAGATGGCCACTTCCACTCTGTGTCTTGCGGCACGTCAGCTTGCGCTCTCAGCACAAACTTTACTTTGTTGATGATTAATTGCTCTCATGCCAATGGCTAAACGAATCCCAAAGTACAAGTTCAAAAGAATGTTTGCCCCCCCCCCCCCCCGCTTCATTAACTGGTTCTGCCTGCTGCACGTACCCATTCTATATTCAGACCGGCTTTACGTGTTTATCTGCATGCATCCATTAGAAGTTTTTGTGCATACGTGGTATTGGTTAGACAGTCAAAGACGCCGCCTGGGTGTCACACGCCTGTGTCTGACAAAGCAGTGGTTCCAGCCTTCAAAGCATCCTGGCCAGGTAAAAGAGTAAAAGTATGGGACTCGCATTGCTTGTCAAACCAGCCCAACCTTTACTTTTGCTCAGCTATCTGTAATTCCTAATGGCTGCTGAACATACAGCGTCCATGTGGGGTCGGCCACAGCAGAGCAGATAACACTGTGTGCTCTGTGGTCAGGCACACACACACACACACACACACACACACACACACACACACACACACACACACACACACACACACACACACACACACACACACACACACACACACACACACACACACAGGTTTGTGTTTTACCAGTAAACATGGCAACCGGTGCTCAGCGGCTCATCTACGTGAATATTGTGCTGCCGACAGACAATAGCCTGGCTCCCCCACAGGCCTCTCTTTGTCCACAGGTGTCATTATGAGGTCTTCAGCCCAAACTGAAAACCAGAAAAGACTAATTCACCCCTTTTTTTCCCCTTTTTTAAAAAAAAGGTCAAAACACAGCTATCCCTGCAGATACATGAAGACATTAGATTACACTTGGCAGCCTGGGAAACACAATTTATCAAATCTCTGAACCAAAGTAGGAGAAATCTGTGTCCACCATAGGACACAGACTGTCTCACGAGAGATGTGATGTGCCTTTTGGGAAAGTGTCTCTGTGTAGAAATGAATAAATAATCAGGACTAGTTAATCACGACTCCATTCCAGTTCACCCTGAGTCCAAACCCCTCGTGTTCCTCTCTTACAGGCAGGGAGGTGTTGGGGTCAGTGTCGGGGTCCGGTCCCTGACCTCCATCCCTTCGCTACCACCGGCCGTGGCCGATTTTGTGAAGGGGGCGGTGGACGAGTGCAAGCCCGCCAACGTCCACGTGGTGACTGGTACCCCCGAGGAAACAGCCAACATCCTGGCCGGCCTGGAAAGGGACGGCATGGTCAAGAAGCTTCCCAAATATGAGAACTGGTAAGAGTTGGGCAGACGACCGGCCAGCCGTCCGCTCGTTTGTTACGAAGTCGACTTTCTGCAGCTATACATGTTCTGTTTGGCAGCTGGCTGGCCCGCACAGACCCAAAGGATGTGGCCCGGGTGGAGAGCAAGACTGTCATTGTAACCAAGAACCAGAGAGACACCATCCCCATCCCCGCTGGAGGGGTGAAGAGCCAGCTGGGTAGCTGGATGAGCGAGTCGGACTGGCAGAAAGCCAGACAAGACCGTTTCCCCGGCTGCATGACGGGTAGGTCCACGGTTTCGTTTCACCCGATTTGTCTGGGCCGCTTTCAACTTTTGAAGTTTTTAGTTTTGAGAATTTTGAGATTCGAGCAGGAACAACCAACTGTTTGGTATTTTAAAACTTGACCACAGACTGTTTTGAAAAGTGGGCTTTTACTGCCTTGTTTAAACTCTGTTTTTATCCTTCGCCCTCCGTATCTCTGGTGTACGTTTAACCAGATGGGTACTTCACTCTGATCACACCTGCCAGTGTTGCCGTTAGCTACGTTTACATGGACAAAAGTAATAGGAATGAACGGCCGATCGGAATAAAAATGCGTCATGTAAACAAGCCAATGAAAATATTGTGATCCGATTAAACTCAATCATCTGAATGAGAGGCGTGGTTTATGCCGATTGATAATCCGATCAACGCGCATGTAAACAAACCTTTTTTTAGGTTTAAGCTATTACGAATGAGCGCTTGTGCGCCCAATTTAAACGTGATGTATTTCTGCGTTGGCGACTGGAGGAAATACATCAGGAAGAAAAACTGTCAGGGCTCCTGATACAACCTTTCTGTTCGAAAAAACACCTCAAAATTGTTGCTTGCTCAGTAATGTTTCAACCGTAATTAGAACATTGTGCAAGTCCAGCCAGGACAAACAAACCCGTACAATACGGCTTTGTTTACCATTTTTTGTCTTTTAGCAAAGACGGAAGAACTTCTGTGTTTTTTTAGGGGAATTTGATAACTGCTCATGTCAGAGTGGTTCTATTCTGAATAAAGCCAGGTGCATATACACGCACACTGGGATTGGATTAATTCATTATGTGCCCATATAAGCGCTGCAATCTGATTATTTAATCTGAATACATTTTAATCTGATCGGGAAATTTTGTGCATGTAAACGTAGCTATTCAGTCTTATTGCTGCAAAAGGGCTAAAAATGTTAAAGATCATCCTTCAGGCCTGTTCTGGGATGTTTAAGAGTAAGAACCAAGTCTCTTTCCCAAGGCAATGCAAGCCTTCCTTTTTACTCCTTTGTTTTGTACTTCTGTGGCGTAGGCCTAGCAGTTTGCTGCTGTAGCCAAAGGATGCAGCATTTTCCTGTACTGAAGTTGTTCCATTTATGACAGATTCTACCTCAGATGTGTTTGACTGTGACTTTAACTTTTATATAGTTTGATCTAGAGATGATGAAAAGTAGACCAGATTCCCTGAGAATGGTCATTTAGTTTATGAACAATACAGAATCTTTAAATCAGATAGCAAAGTCAGCGTCCTCATCCATGTAGTCTGAAAGTATAAATAAGCAAATTAACTAAATTAATTGAGGGTGGCACAACTCACGCCACCCTCAGTGGAACAGCACCCCTGGTGGTGAGCCCCGTCGCCCTCATGAAGAATTGCCGCTGGATGAGGGTGATTAACTTTCTTTAATCAAACACCTTGTAGTTTTTTTTCCACCCCTTCTCTTTATAGTGTCAACATGACCCTGAGTAACAAACCATCAAACACCAACTTAGTAGAAGAAACTCTGACCTGTGGGTCAGCCTCCTTGATTTTGAACAAACTGAAGTCAAATAAAGTAATTATTACTACCTTATAGAACTTAAAAGACTAACCCACTCATTTATCCAGCACACGTTGCTTCTTTGCTTCCTTCTTTTAGCATATTTGCTACGTACTGGTTGCTGTGGTAAACATGTCTTGTAGAGTCAAGGCAGATCTGAAGGCAAAACGGCTTTCATACCCCTAATATTAGAAGTACAAGCATTATTGCCAGTGTCTATCAGAAAGGAAACAGAAATAAAACAGTCCTATTGTGTTTTTTTTTATCTCTGGGTTATCCCTGTAGGTCGGACCATGTACGTGATCCCCTTCAGCATGGGACCGGTCGGCTCAACGCTAAGTAAATATGGCGTCCAGGTACTATCAGTTCTCCAAATGCCTTGTACTCAGCAGAAAAAGGCTGCAATAAAGCAATAAGCCCTTTGGGCGTTTTAGTGGTTAAAGTTTGTAACGTTACCATTTATTGTTTTGGTTTATCGCGCCGTCTAATTAGTCTCTGTGCAGTTTTATGGTTATTACCCGTGGGTCTCGTAAGCAACGCTGTGCCTCCTCCAGGTGACAGACTCGCCGTACGTCGTGGCCAGCATGGGGATCATGACACGCATGGGCACTCCTGTTCTGCAGAAACTGTCCGAAGGAGCGGAGTTCGTCCGCTGTCAGCACTCTCTAGGACGACCTTTCCCACTCAAAGGTACTCGGGTGTTGCCAACGGCTGAATCGCTGCAGGTGGGATGTGTTCGTGTTAATATTCGCTCTTCTAAATCTCTCCTCTTCCAGCTCCCCTGGTCAATTCCTGGCCCTGCAACCCAGAAAAAGTCCTAATATCTCACCTGCCAGACACGAGGCAGATTTTGTCCTTCGGCAGCGGTTATGGAGGAAACTCTCTCCTTGGGAAGAAGTGCTTTGCCCTCCGCATCGCCTCCCGCATCGCCAAGGACGAGGGCTGGCTGGCGGAGCACATGTTGGTGAGAGCAAAACCCACTTCTTAACGGTTTCCACGCTCCGCAGAGCCTCGTCCATCTTTGTCCACAACTCCTCTCTGTCCTCAGATCCTTGGCATCACCAGCCCTCAGGGGGTGAAGCGTTACGTGGCAGCGGCCTTCCCCAGTGCCTGCGGTAAAACCAACCTGGCCATGATGAAGCCCGCTATCCCAGGCTGGAAGGTGGAGTGCGTAGGGGACGACATTGCATGGATGAAGTTCGACAGTCAGGGTGAGTGCAAGCGTATCATTAAACCTCTCGCCGACTCTGTCGCTCAGCCTCTGACGCGCTGAATCAAGCCTGTCGCGCCTCCCCAGGCAAACTCAGGGCCATCAACCCAGAGAACGGCTTCTTCGGAGTCGCCCCGGGCACTTCGGACAAGACCAACCCTTACGCCATGGCCACCATCTCCAAAAACACGGTGTTCACCAACGTCGGCGAGACGAGCGACGGAGGAGTGTGGTGGGAGGGGCTCGACCCCCCCGCAGCCGGAGTTACCCTCACCGACTGGCACGGAAAAACGTGGAAGCCAGGTACCTTCAGCCTGAGACGTTCAAACGCTCTAGCTTCAGAAAGGCCGTTGCTAGTTTTAGTTGCTAGTTTTAATTTAGACGTAAATTTTTCCCTAAAATACGTTTTTCTGCACATTTATATCATTATTACTAGTTTTGTCAGAAAGTTGCGTGTAACAGTTGTTGCGTGTATAGCACCATCTTGTGGTTTACCAAAGTAATGTCATTACTTTATAATGTTTTTTTGTTTAATATAATATAATTTGCTTTAAACATGGCGTGTAAAACCAAATGTTTCTGGTTTGCACACAGGAAGCTCCACACCGTGTGCCCACCCTAACTCACGCTTCTGTGCCCCGGCGGCTCAGTGCCCCATCATTGACCCCCAGTGGGAGAGCGAGGAAGGGGTTCCCATCGATGCCATCATCTTTGGAGGCAGAAGGCCTGAAGGTTTGTACCACTCGTATAGAAGACACACAAGCAGAGCCTCACAGTGACATTTAGAAGAATCAAACATTTAGTCTGAGTGCGTCTAGTCAGTGGAGAGGAGAATCTCATGTTAGGAGCTTTTAAAGCAGAATTACTGCTACACTTACAGGCACCTCTGCTTTTTATTCTTTAAACAGCCTCTTTTGACAGCTGGACAGGATTTAGTCCTCTCCTATAATATTCTACGAGCTGTCCTGGATCTTCTCACCCCCCCCCCCTCCCCAAGGCTTTAGATCTGGTGATGGAGATGAGGCATTAAAAAATTAGCTGTGACAATGATCCCACCCTTTGCGGTGGTTCTCTGACTGTGACCGTCCTTCCCATCCCTCCCACCGTGTTAGTTAGCCAGAAAATCTTGAGTTGTTGATCTCAGTTCTAGTTGTTTTTAGCATTTTAAAAACGATTTCTCTGACTGTACTATTTTGCTGTTAACATTTCCTGAGATCAACAGCTATATGCCCATTTGTGTGGCATGTTCTCTTGTCTTTCTGATGTTGAAGAATCTGCTAAGCAGTATGCATCATCAGATTTGTACACTATGGAACTAGCCATAACTGATTAGAAATCAGTAATAAGAAGATCCTAGAAACTCCGGTCAATTCTAAAGGGTAAAGAGGTAAATAAATAAAAAAAATGCAACAGTAACATTTACGTGTTATAAAGTTGTGTCAGCAGTTATTTAAACCAGTGATAAAAAAGTAAGAATAGGATTATTTTCCCCAAGGAGTGATTGAACTCACATTAAATGGTATTCTATTCTATTGCCATCTGGATGAAGAAGACATTTCTGGGCAGACATGTTGTATTTCAGTACCTTAAAAATATTTTACCCCCGGCACATCAGTAACCATGATGATGTTTGCAGGAGTCCCTCTGGTCTACGAGTCTTTCAACTGGCAACATGGAGTGTTTGTTGGAGCTGCCATGAGATCGGAGGCCACAGCAGCTGCAGAACATAAAGGTACTCGCCTTTACACATCTGGCTGGTAAACCGGCCATTTACAGCACATATAACCAAACCTTTTACCGCGCTCTCATAATGCCTTTTACTTTTCCTCCAGGAAAGGTGATCATGCACGACCCCTTCGCCATGCGTCCGTTCTTTGGCTACAACTTTGGCGACTACCTCGCTCACTGGCTGAGCATGCAGAGCAGGAAGGCGCCCACCAAGCTGCCAAAGATCTTCCACGTCAACTGGTTCCGGAAGGACCCCGCGAGCGGCGCCTTCCTCTGGCCCGGCTTCGGAGAAAACGCCCGCGTGCTGGAGTGGATCTTCAAGCGCTGCGGCAGAGAGAGGGAGGACGAGGCGGCCAAGAAGAGCTACATCGGCTGGCTGCCGGAGGCCGGCGCCATCGACACCAAAGGTTTGGGCGGTAAGGTGGATATGGGCGCCCTGTTCGACGTGCCCAAACCTTTCTGGCAGCAGGAGACCAAGGAGCTGAGGGCGTACTTCACCCAGCAGGTCGGAGCTGACCTGCCCGCGCAGGTGGAGGCCGAGCTGAAGGCGCTGGAGGACAGGGTCCACAGTTAGACGCTTTTAAAGAGCCAGGGACAGGAAGCTAATCCAGGAGAAGGGAGGCATTCAGGGAACACGACACATCAGGGTCAGTCGGAGCCACCGGCTGGGTTTACGTACACAGAGAAGTCTGGACCGTGCTAACAGGAAAAATCAAAAAAAGTGTTTTCCTGTGTGGCATGAAGACATGTCTCTGTGGGTCTGTGAACACAGCCAGTGGGTTTTACTGTGCTCATAAATACAATATCTACGTTAGACACTATTAACGCTGCGACACTACAGGAACCGGAGCTCAGTTATTGCTAACAACGAGGTTTGACTCTGACCATGAAGGGTCATTTCTGAGAGGGACTCTACTATCACTGCCTCCATCCACACACACAGTGACTGCACGCATGTTGCTGATCATGAAGTGCCTTATAGAGTTTACAGGCTTTTTGTAAGAAGGTCTTTACTCATTTGAAGCTTTAAAATAAAGGAGACGCTAATATCAGTGTCACGGAATGCCTTACATTAGATTAAGCTCAACGTGATAAAAGAGGTCCGTTAACTCGTTACTACAGCTGTATTTTCAGGGCTCAGGATTTCCAGACATTATTCACTCAGCCACTTGTGTAATAATCGTGATTAAACAGTAGGATTTCAGCTGATGTTTACACTCAGATCATGAAAAGTTGGACCAATAAATGCCTCGGAGATTATCAGGTGTTTTTGAACAGACAGTGCAATGAATAAAAAAAAACTTCATATGTGACTTGTTCATTTTTACAATGACTTGAGAAATAAATGGTGCCTTGTGAAATGATTGACCTTGTTTGACCCATTTTGTTGCACCGTTTTCTTTAAAACACTAAATGGAAAGTCCTTTTAGTGATATGGGTGCTAGTTGTGTTCCTGCCATCCAGCTGTTCGTTTGTCTCCAGAACTGTGCGCTCACAGTCCCAGGCCCACCGTGAAAGAACAGCTACACTGTGTAAACGTTATTTCGTACAATTAAGTGAAGTGATTATTTACTGAGAGATGGAGGCCAGCAGTGTGAGCTCCTGGTGGAGGATGTCTGGTTGGTGGGGTTGAAAACTGAATTGAAGTCCACAAAAGAAAAGCATGAAAGATTAATGACAAAAAGTTGAGTATATAGGACTTGATTGTACACTTAAAAAAAAAAAAAGAAAAAAAAAAGTATAATACAGGGAGTTGTGACCCCGATGGGGTGGGTGAAACAATAGAACATGTTATATATAAGCATGAAAGAGGATTTCAGATAGAATTTGAAAAGATTAAAGAAAAACATAACATAAGGCATTACAAATTAGCTTATGGAGCAAACATATAGATATTAATCTAAAAAGGAGTGACAGAATTTGATTTTATAGCAGTTTTTTGCCAACCCCCAAAAACCAGGGAATGAACAAGATGAGAGAATGGAGTTTGAAGGTAATATTAAGAATAAAATGAGGATAGGGAGAAAATCAGGATTATAAATAAAACATACCACATACAAAACTAAAACAGAATATAATAGGTCAGGCATGCCCTGAGGCATGGACTGATTTTGTGCACCCCCAAACTGGATTTCAAGAAAGACTTAGTCCACCCGCACAGATGTCTGATGCAGATAGAAACTTTTTTATTTTTAATTAGGGCAAAACTATTTAGAGACAGGTTGAGGTCTTACAATTGGAAATGTTAGGTATAACACAAGGTATTCATCTTTTAATAATCACAGTTTTTCTCTTTATTCAATTTTCTCTTCATACTAAATAGGACCACAGCCCTTTGTGCATTACATTCTGTTTTGAATTCATTTATTAAAATTACCTGATTACAGCGAGTGTTGTGAAAAGAAATACTGACCCAAATCCTGTTCTTAGACTGTGAGACAAAAAATAATTAATTTTTTTCAACCGAGCCTAAATCATTTGCAAAACTGTGTCCCCATCTTTTAATAAAGCAAATGAGCAAAACCTGCTTTTAGCTTTGGATCTACAGAGATTTACGTGTGCCTTTCCTACAGAGAATCAGACTATTTTGTCTAATTAAAATAATCATATTTTGTAAAGTAGGAAAAAAATCGCACTATATTTTTGTTGGTAAATATTTAATTTTTTTTACATTTTATTATACATTTTTTGGCCCTCCAGTACTTTTGACTTGACAAAAGAACCGGAGGTACTTGTGCAGAAACGTTTGGACACTCCTGCACCAGGTGGAGGCCATAGTTACACAGTCATGTCCAGTAGGTGGCGGTATACACCTCTAAAAGGTGCGATCCGCCAACAAGGAAAAGAATCAGAAGAATAATGATTGCCGCGCTTCTACAATTTAAAACAGTTGGTTCTACAGGACTGGATCAAAACTGGGAGTTTGAATTTCCCCGTTAAGGCATATATTCCCCAACCACTACCATGCTTCAAGAGTCAAAGATAAAGGAAACATTGCTCTAGTTGTCATGTGTTGGTTTGAGGTTTGTGGACTGGAGTGCAGGCAAGAAGTTGGGAGTCACGTATTAAAGTAAGGATGTGGGCAGGATGTGTTTATTAAATAATAAATCCAAGATTTACAGGCCAGCAGGCTAAAAGAGGAACAGGAACATGATGAGGAGACAAGAACTGTGGTAGATTAACAGAGAACCTGATAATGAATGTGACTGAACTGGCAGATTAAATAGGGGAGGAGACAGAAGGAACAGGTAATTAACACAGGTGAGTAGAGTGACCCTAACTATAACAGAGAATGGCAGGCAGGAAATTAGGAATAAAACACAAATATGAACATACTACTAACAATAAAATAAAAGGGCAGTAGAAATTCAACAAGTTAAAACAATCAATCAGGTTATTTATGCAGAGACAGTAAAAGGGTTAAAAAAAACAATGAACGTTTGAGAACATTTGAGAGGAGACAGACAGAAGAAAATGATAGAGAACAATGATCAAACAGGTTTTGTTTATTGCTGATGTGCTCAGTTGCACTAATCAGGGTAATAAGACAGAGAAAATAAAAAAATAATTGTGAGAGGAACAGAGAAAATCTTGGGAATTAAAGATCTATCAAGGGAACATGCTATTGTAAAAACCTGAAGGAGATGGGAATTAAATTATACAAATTTATTTATATAGCGCCAATTCATGAAACATGAACTGTCTATTGTATAAGGGCACACCTAACACATCTAAAATAATGCAGTTTCTGTAATTTCAGCTTGGATAATTATTTGATTTTGAAACATGTTTGCAGCGTTTTGTTAGACATGGTGTGTTGTGTTAGTGTGTTATTGTGTTTTGAAAATTAGTTTTGGAGTTTAGTTTACAATGTGTTTGAACATGAAATTAACCGTTTCGCCAATTGTGTGTTTTAGGTGTGTTGGTGCGTTAAGAGCAGGGCTTTGAACCGATTTTTTTCCCCAATCGGAATTATAAGGTTTCCGGTTATGAGTTCCACCAATAAATTGACGTTCCCGAACCGGTTAGAACAAAAAAATACTGTTCCCGATCGGTTAATTTCGTTCCTTTCGTTTGACAAATATAGCTATTGATATTGTGTTTGGAATGAGCGTTTTACTTAACGATGGATCGTAATTTACCTCTTATTTAAGATGTGTAGCTCTAGTGGAGACACCTCTCTCTCTCCATTCAGTCAGCGAATGTGTGATGTGATGTCACACAGGAAGTGAACCTCAGCCGTCATGGTAACGTGCGCTAACCTGACTCCGCCAGCTGTATGTCGCTCCGCCTAGCTTCACTCACATCCATCTGGGCCTTATCAAAAATCCTTGCATTTGATTGGATAAGCCACTTGTCTGTCATCTTTATCGACGTGCTATTTCAACCACTCACACCGAAGCTAACCCGTGCCGTTATGTGTTTGCGGCTCTAGAGGCACGCGTTTTATTGACAGTGAGCTGACAGGAAGAGGGGGGAAGACAGGCGGCAAAGCGCCGCGGGTCGGAGTCGATCCCGGGCCGACCGCGTTGAGGACTAATGGCCTCCTAATAAGTTAGTTTGCGCTAACCGCTAACCGCTAACCGACAGGATGCCCACTGCGGACGCGCCCCGGAAAACAAAACTTGCCAAATCCGGTCGGGAGAAGGGTGAAAACATTGTTTCCACCAACAAAAGCCTTCAGAGGCGTTCTCTGATGTTCTTTTAATGAAACAATATCACTTCAAAATCACTTTCTATGGGCGATGTCCCAGATGTATGTGAGTGAAGCTAGGCGGAGCGAGATACAGCTGGCGGAGTCAGGTTAAACGTGCGCAGAAAAATAATTACTTTTTTTTTTAGTTAATTAGGCAACGAAAACTTTGAGGAACGAAATAAAACCGGTATTAACCGTGTAAGTGACAGTGAAATGATTTATTTCTTGGAAAAATGTATGTTTATTTCAGATTATGTATTTTAAGTTGTTTAGTTCAAATTTTGAGGTTTATGTAAAATTATTGTATTTTATTTCTTTTGAAACTATTTGTTGAAAAGTTATCGCGAGATTTGCGTATATAAGAAAGGTAGCGAGATTTGCATGAGAGAAGGAGCAGAAATCTGGGAAAGAGTAGCAGTCTCGTATTTGCTGTAGCTGAAAAGAGTGGACAAAGAAGAATTAGTCTATTAAAGACCTCCGAAGTGGCAGGCGGTCACGAGGTAACTTTGTTACAGTATGTGTCACCTGACTGTCTGTAAATGTATCCATTTCTAAAGCTTGTCTTTATTTTTGTAGTTTTCACGGCATTTATTAAAGAGCCCGTTTTGAAGGAAGCCGTGCCAGTGTTGTCACTTTGGAGCAACAGTGAAAACTCCTCCAGCCAGCGCCGGTTACAAACCGTTAAGACGACAGCAGCCGCAGTGAGTGACAGTGCAACTCTCCAGCCAGCGCCGGTTACAAACCGTTAAGAAAACGGCAGCCGCACCAACGCCGGTTAGGACCGTTAAAGAGGACTGCCGCTGCAGTGAGTGACGGTGCCATGGTGTAACACAAGAGGGCGCCATTTGTCAAGCTCACCGTTTTCAAGAAACCAAGCGCAGCAGCAACGTACATCAGAAGTTCGGTGGAAATGAATTAAGGACAGTGTAAAAGTAGAATAAGAGTGGATTAGGTGAAGTTTAAAGCCACATAAGTTTCTACAACACATTTGTCAAAAGGTTACTTATTCTCTACTGAACTTCAAAGTGATGTGTTGTTGTTAAGGAAAGAGTGTTGTGTATGTATCTTGAGGTCAAACTAAGTGGGAAGTTAACAAATTTCTTTAAGTTGAAATACATCTGTATTAAGAATGAATCTCATTACAGCTACAGTATAAAGTAATATTCAAGTCACATAAGTTAGAAATTTAAAGGAGTATTTTGCAATTTAAAAAGAGCATTTAGTGACGTTTAACCAGACTTATAAAATGACTGACAAAGATCATAAAGAACTCTATGCTCTATCAAGTACTGAAGTGGAGGAAAATGATACTGAGCAAATCTCAGAACCACAGACTGTTCGAAGAAGTGAAAGAGTTAGAACGTTAACCGAAAAGGGTAAAGAGCTTCAAGAGGAGAAACTTAAAATGCTTCAACACAGATATGCAGTCGGTTTTGAAAAATGGAGATATGAAGCAAGACTGAGCAAAGTCATATTAAGAAAGGAAGCTTCAGACAGTGAATTAAAGGAGCTGATTAACAATGTAAACGTCACCTGCATATATATGCAAACTATTTATGAAGAAATACGGCAAATACACACTCCTGGTGCAGACGCAAGGCGCAAAGTAGATGCATGTACATCACTTTCTGCATTTATTGTCAGAAGAGCTGAGAAACAACTGCAAGGAGACTCTGCAGAAGACGACGAAGAGCCATGGCCAGATTTTGGGTCATGCTTAGGATCTGAAAGTATGACATCAAGGTCAAAATCCAGAAGCTCTAAAGGTAGTTCAGGTAGTTCACAAACAACCAAGAGATTGGAAGCAGAGGCGGAGGCAGCTGCATCTCAAGAAATATTAGCAGTTATGGAAGAGCAAGAAAAGGAAACGATTGAGTTACAAAAATTAGAACGCGAGAATTTGGAAAGGCAGCAAGCAATGGAAGAGCAGCGAAGAAAGATTAAACGCTTGGAAGAAGTTAAAAAATTGAATGCCGCAAAGGCACGAGTAAAGGTTTATGATGAAGCTGAAAGTATTTCTGAAAGTCAGAGTTCATCACAGAGCATTAAAGCAGAAAGTGAAATCCAAGCAATCCCTGTCACAGCGCACAGTTCTTCTCCAGCTCTAAATATTACCCATTTCCATAATGCTAAAATTGTTGAATCTATGCCGCATAATCCTACAGTAATAAACCAAGCCCAACAAAGTCCTGCTGAACAACCTAAGGCCACCATAAGCCAAACACTTAATGCATCAAGTCCACCATTCATCCCTCAAGCCACACAGGTTTCCTCTGCTGCAGCTCAACAACAGTCAAATTATGAGCTAGTTGGCATACTAGCAGAAGCAATAAGCGCTAATCGTCTTCCAACTCCAGAACCTGCATTGTTCACTGGTGACCCCTTAAAGTTCAAAGATTGGCAGTTGTCCTTTGAAACCCTGATAGAAAGTAAAAACATTCCAAAGAATGAGAGACTCTATTATCTCAGAAAGTATCTTGGTGGACCCGCGAAGAAAGCAGTTGAAGGTTTTCTTCTAGTGGGGACAGATGAAGCATATGACTCAGCTTGGAAAGTGCTGGAAAAACGTTTTGGAGATCTATTCACCATAGGAAAATGCTTCAGAGACAAGCTTCACAGTTGGCCTAAAATAAACTCCAAGGATGGAAGTGAGTTGAGAGAATTTGCTGACTTCCTGAAGAATTGTGAAGCTGCAATGTTACACATAAGGTCACTGGAGATTCTCAATGATTGTATGGAAATCCAGAAACTCTTGCTAAAACTTCCAGATTGGTTGACCACAAGATGGAACCGGACAGCCATGAAAATAAGAAGGGCTAGTGATGGAGAATATCCATCTTTTCATGTGTTTGCTGATTTTGTATCCACTGAAGCAGACTTAGCATGCGATCCTATAGCATCAGTGCAAGCTCTTAGAAGTTTGGAAATAAGTAAACCCAAACAATTACGCAACCAAGTCATCCAAGCAAAAACGCTAACAACAAACTCAAACAACACAAATACTGTGACCTGTCCTTTCTGCAAAAGAAATGGTCACATCCTTGATAAATGTTTCAAATTCACAGAAACCCCACTCCAAGACCGTATCAAGTTTGCACAAGCAGAAAGGCTGTGTTTTGGATGTTTAGAGAGAGGACATCATTCCAAGAAGTGTGACAAAAAGAGCACATGCGAAAAATGTCAAAGAAGACATCCAACATGTCTGCACAATGACGCGTTCATTGAGCGTAACAGGGTAATACCTGCAGTGAGTGAAAAGTCTCCAGACAATGACGAAGCTGACGCTGAAGAAGGAGACAAACCATCGGTGGCGATCTCTAACAGGGTAACTCAAGCAACTTCAAGCACGTTGACATCCTCTATTCTACCTGTATGGGTTTCATCAAAGAACGACCCAGACAGAGAGGTTTTAGTTTATGCACTACTTGATTCACAAAGTGATACATCCTTCATCTTGGATGAAGTAGCCCAAGGTCTTGACACAAATAAAAGTAAAGTCAATCTGTGCTTGTCAACTATGTCCACCAAGTCAACAGTTATACCATGTGACAAGCTGGTAAACCTTCAAGTTAGAGGATATAAAGATGAAAAAAGAATTACACTGCCACCAGTATATACAAGAGAGTTTATCCCTGTCAACAGATCACATATCCCAACGTCTGAAACCGCCTTAAAGTGGCCTCATCTAGAAAAGCTGGCAGATAAGCTACCTCCACTGCTCGAATGCGAAGTTGGTCTACTTATTGGCTATAATTGTCAACAAGCCCTCCTACCACGCAAAGTTCTTGCAGGCAAAGAGAACCAACCTTACGCACAGTTAACTGATCTTGGCTGGAGCATAGTTGGTTGCTCATCTCAATCTCAAAATCACAACGATGTCATCGGTACAAGTCACAGAATAATTGTTCGTGAAGTATTCCCTGTTTCACAACCAGCAGTTGAACTCAAGAAACAAGTACATTTTGTATGCAGAACTCAAGTAAAGAAAGCCAGTCCAACTGATGTGATTAAGGCTTTGGAATCCGATTTTTCTGAACATGCAACAGATGACAATCCAGTTTCACAGGAAGACATTTTGTTCATGTCAAAGGTGACCAAAGGTATAAAACAGAAGAACGATGGTCATTACGAACTCCCGTTACCATTCAAAACAGACAATCCGAATCTCCCAAACAACAAGCAAAGTGCTGAACACAGATTGTCTTCATTGGAACGTCGACTAAGAAGGGATGAGAAATACTATAAAGATTATTTCAAGTTCATGAACGATATTATAACTCGCGGAGATGCAGAAAAGGTGCCAGAACATGAGCTGAACAACAAGACAGCATGGTACATCCCGCATCACGGGGTTTACCACCCCCACAAACCAGAGAAAATACGTGTGGTTTTTGACTGTTCTGCACACTTCCAAGGAACATCTCTCAACGATCATCTATTGACTGGACCGGATCTCACCAACACATTGGTTGGAGTGTTATGCCGATTTAGAAAGGGCCTCGTCGCCATTATGTGTGATGTGGAAAGAATGTTCCACCAATTCCATGTCATTAAGGAACATCAAGATTATTTAAGATTTCTTTGGTGGGACAAAGGCAATTTAAACTCCGAACCTTCAGTTTACAGGATGAAAGTACATCTTTTTGGAGCAGCATCATCTCCTGGATGTTGTAATTTTGGACTCAAACACATTGCATTACAGGGTAGAAACAAGTTCAGCAAAGAGACTGTTGAATTCATCCAAAGAGGTTTTTACGTTGACGATGGACTTACTAGTGTAACATCAACAGCCAAAGCTATACAGCTGGTCAAAGAGTCAAGGGAACTTTGCAAAACAGGAAACCTACATCTGCATAAGTTTGTGTCAAACAATAAAGAGGTGCTTGCAACAATTCCCCAGGAAGAACAAGCTCAGTCCAAAGATCAGAACATGGCTTTTGGAGAACTCCACATTGAACGTGCACTTGGAGTACAATGGTGTGTAGAAGCAGACCAATTCCAGTTCAGAGTTCAAGTTAAAGAAAACCCATTGACCAGAAGAGGGGTGCTTTCGACTGTTGCTTCCATCTATGACCCTCTTGGGTTCGTCGCCCCTTTCACATTGATTGGAAAGCAAATACTCCAAACATTATGCAAAGACAAGGTCAACTGGGATGATGATCTTCCAGACCACATTCTACCACGATGGGAAGCATGGTTGAGAGACCTGCCTAAGCTGGCAGCTCTGAAGATCCCACGAAGCTACTCACAAGACATCAACATCATACAGTATGAATTGCATAACTTCTCGGATGCGAGCCTTCGACGGTTATGGTGCATGTTCATACCTTAGAGCAATAAGCAAGGAAGGACAGATAAGCTGTTCACTCGTCATGGGAAAAGCGAGAGTTACACCCATCAAACAAATGACCATCCCAAGACTCGAACTGTCGTCGGCTGTAACTTCAGTCCGAAACGAGGATGTAATTAAACAAGAACTGGAAATCAAAAATCTACTAGAATATTATTGGACGGATTCACAAGTCGTACTGGCATATATAAGCAATGACGCTAAAAGATTTCACACATTCGTTGCCAATCGGATTCAACGAATAAGACAAAGTACGAGTCCTGAAAAATGGCAGCATGTCAGCTCAGCGGAAAATCCGGCTGATCACGCCTCAAGGGGGTTAAATGCTGCACAACTGAAAGAATCAAACTGGTTGAAGGGTCCAGATTTCCTTTGGAAAAAAGATCTTCCAATAAAAAAGGAAATGGTGGGAGAAGTTGAAGGGACAGATCCTGAACTCCGTACAGGTCATGCACACACTGTGCAGTCAAAACAAGTGAGCCCTGTTCTAGAGCGTCTAAAGAAGTTCTCTGAATGGTCGAGAGCTGTAAAGGCTATTGCCAGACTCAAACGATGCATAAAAGAGTTTAAAGGTGTTCAAGAAAGAACAAACAAAACAACAGATCTTGAAGAGAGAAGAGACACAGAAGTTTTCATTATCAAGCTAGTGCAGAAGGAAGCTTTTACTGAGGAAATACAGAAAATCAGATCTCAGAAGGAAAATTCTCTGCACAAGCATGACAGACTAAAGCAACTAAATGCTTTCTTGGACAAGTCCGATGTTCTCAGGGTGGGAGGAAGATTGTCCCAATCAGCCTTGCATCATCATGTCAAACATCCCGCAATTCTTACCAAGGAGTCCCACGTATCAGCTCTCCTCGTTAAACACTACCATGAACGTGTACATCATCAAGGAAGAGGCATGACCATAAATGAATTACGTGCAAATGGCATATGGATTTTAGGATGTGGAAGTATGGTTTCTTCGCACATTTACCACTGTGTTAAATGTAGGCGATATAGAAAGACCACAAATGTCCAACAGATGGCAGAGTTACCAGAAGTAAGAACAAAAACAGCACCTCCTTTTACATATTGTGGTGTTGACTGTTTTGGCCCATTCATGGTAAAGGAAGGAAGAAAGGAAGTCAAAAGATATGGATTATTGTTCACCTGCTTATGTTCACGAGCTGTGCATATTGAAACACTTGATGACTTATCAACTGATGCTTTCATGAACGCTCTTCGGGTTCTGATTGCCATAAGAGGTCCTGTTCGACAACTAAGATGTGACCAAGGGACAAATTTTATGGGAGCCAGAAGAGAGTTTTTGGAGCTAATGAAGGATATGGACCAAGAACCACAAAGAGCTATTGGTTGTGAGTTTGTGATGAACGTTCCATCAGCTAGCCACATGGGAGGCATCTGGGAACGGCAAATTCGAACAGTACGAAGCATACTAACAGCAATGTTAGATAAATTCTCAAACAGACTTGATACAACTAGTCTAAGAACGCTCTTTTACGAGACAATGGCCATCATTAACAGCAGACCCTTAAGTGTGGAGTATCTTAATGATCCCTTGGGTCCAGAGCCTTTAACTCCCAATCACCTATTAACGATGAAGTCTTCAGTTATTCTTCCCCCTCCAGGACAGTTTTGCAGAGAGGATTTGTACTTGAACAAAAGATGGAGAAGAGTACAATTTCTAGCAAACGAGTTTTGGCAAAGATGGAAACGAGAATATCTGCTAAATCTCCAACAGCGACAGAAATGGCAGAAAGTTTCACGGAACCTCCACATTAATGACATTGTGATCCTACAAGATGATAATGCTCCAAGATGTAAATGGAAGCTAGCTCTAGTAGTAGAGACTCTAGAGAGCCCAGACGGCAAGGTTCGAAAGGTGAAACTAAAGACAAGTGAAACGACATTTGACAAAGGAAAACCACTGACGAGGTTGATATATTTAGAAAGACCTATTCATAGGGTAGTGACGTTACTTGAGACTAATACAGAGTAAAACAGACTTTAATTCTGACATTCATTGAAAAATCACATTGAAACAAATTAGTGATTTTGGTGGGAGTGTAAGTGACAGTGAAATGATTTATTTCTTGGAAAAATGTATGTTTATTTCAGATTATGTATTTTAAGTTGTTTAGTTCAAATTTTGAGGTTTATGTAAAATTATTGTATTTTATTTCTTTTGAAACTATTTGTTGAAAAGTTATCGCGAGATTTGCGTATATAAGAAAGGTAGCGAGATTTGCATGAGAGAAGGAGCAGAAATCTGGGAAAGAGTAGCAGTCTCGTATTTGCTGTAGCTGTAAAGAGTGGACAAAGAAGAATTAGTCTATTAAAGACCTCCGAAGTGGCAGGCGGTCACGAGGTAACTTTGTTACAGTATGTGTCACCTGACTGTCTGTAAATGTATCCATTTCTAAAGCTTGTCTTTATTTTTGTAGTTTTCACGGCATTTATTAAAGAGCCCGTTTTGAAGGAAGCCGTGCCAGTGTTGTCACTTTGGAGCAACAAACCGGTTACCAATATTTTTAAATAAGTGTTCCAGTTCCAGATCATAAAAAATAATAACGTTTCCGGTTTCGTTTCTGTTCCTTGAACCGGTTCAAAGCCCTGGTTAAGAGTTTAGGCAACCTGTTAAATGTATTAAAACTCTGTCATAGCGATTTTAAAAAACTGTAATTTTGTTGAAAAAAAGTAGATCAAACTTGACAGAAAACTTCTCATTTAAAGTGGTATCTCTCTGGCTTTAAGAAACACTAAAACAAAATATTGTGGTAACAGTCACTTTTTAGCTGAAGCAGAGGGAAAAAAATTATAGAATCACTCAATTCTGGGAAAATATTATGGAATCATGAAAAAAGAAACAGAACGCTTCAACAGACCAATAGTACTTTGTTGCTCCTCCTCTGGCTTTTAGAACAGCTTGCAGTCTCTGAGGTGAGGATCTAATGAGTAACAAATGGTAGTCTTCATCAATCTGACTCCAACTTTCTCTCATTGCTGTTGCCAGACCAGCTTTATGGGTTGGAGACCTAGTCATGGATCAGTTTCAGGATTACCACCATGCCCAATGCAGATTTGTGATTCATCACTGAATATAACCTTCATCCAATCATCCACAATCACTTTTCTTTCGCCCTTTGTAACCTTTTCTTCTGTTTAGTTGTTAATGATGGTGTACATTTAGCTTCTCTGTATGTAAATCCTATTTCCTTTGGGCGGTTTCTAACAGTTCAGTCACAAACGGTGACTAAAGTTTCCTCCTATTTGTTCCTATTTGTTTTTTCTGTTTTCAAGACTTATTGTGTTAAGTTTTTTTTGTCTTCTTGGTCTACCAGCATGCTTTCCTTTAACCTTTTTTTTCCTTTTACCCTCTCCTGTTGTTTGTACACAATAGTCAGCAACCAACGTCTTTTGTAACATTGGGTGATGATTTACCTTCTTTAAGAAGTTTCATAATCCTCTCCTGTGGTTCAGTTGACATCTCTAGTGTTGATGCCATAATTCATGTCAGTCCATTTGGTGCAACAGCTCTCCAAGGTGTGATCACTCCTTTTTATCAGCAGACTAATGAGCGGATCTAATCTGATGCTGGTGTTTACGGAGAGGAACATATCTAGAGTGATTCCATCATTTTTTCCTTCGCTTGAGCTGAAAAAGTGACGGTTACTGACCACCACATTGTTTTTTTTTTATCCCAATTTATTTTTGTGCTTCTTAATGCCAGAGAGTTTTAAAAGTATTCAGAATATAATATACATTTAATTTAATCATTCATGAGATTTGAGAATATGGCTGCTTGTCTCCACATTTGATCAACAATACTCAACCACCAAGAGAATGAATTTAAATGCGTTAGTCAAATACATGGATGGGAATTGCCATTAAATGGTTATGAAATGAGGGTGACAAATATTGAAGGTAAAAATGGAACTCAGAGCTGGAAAGAAGGCCAAATTTTTAATCAATGACCTTAAAAGCAGCTTTTAAAGAGAAACTGGATTAGACTAAAATTGCAGCAAGCAGTTAAAAGCTTTTACAAAAATCAATAAATCTGAAGCATACAGTCTTGATCAGTGCATCTCTACCACCAACCACAATAAAATACAACTTTATCATCCAATGTGACGTCATAGTTTTAAGTTTGGTTTAAATCTATATAATGCATCAAGCATGTAAATGAAATAACGTGTTATATACTGTTTTAGAACATATTAAGGAGTTTTAAGATGAGAATAAGATGGAAATTAATATCTGAATAGAGATTAACGATTGTTTCTATTACAATGATAAAACCATATTTATGTGAGACTTGTAGGAAAAAGAGCTTTTAAGCTTCCTGTCATTAAACTGGGGAAAAAAACTACACAGATTCAAGAAATAACATCTCTGTGAATTTTTTTTTAATGTTCTCATGTTTTCAAACAACAGTGACAGAAGTTATGTCTTCTTCACTCGTGCATAGAGATCCTCTGGACTGTCAGCAGACACTTTGACCTGAGCGTACACCGACTCCTGCTGTCCTCCATCCTGCACTGAGACGGAGGAAGCTTCAGGTCGCCTCTGGAGGAAAGTCATGTCCCCATAATGAAGTTCTTCCTCTGTTTCACTGGCTGCCATCTGAACAGCATCCTCCTCACATGTTTGACTCTGTGTGGAAATGAAATTGTTCCTGTTTAGCAAATGTCGTCACAACCTGCAGATGAAAACTTACTGCAGTGCTGAACACAGAAGATGGAAAATTCCTCACCTGGATCTGTTGTGGAGTTGAACGTCTGGACTTAAAGCACCTGGAAGAGATCAGAGATCTGTCAGAAAAAATTCAATGTTGGAGAGGAAATCACAAAGACTGACTGAGGGAATCAATAATGATCTGAAACAGACATGAGAGGGTCAGATGTACAAAAAAAAATGTAGGACTAAGGACTAGTTCAGATATTAATCTGAAGGTTTAAATGAAAGCTCAATTATTAAATTTAGGTTATCATTGTAATTGTTGATACCTACCAGACAGAAAGAACCAGGGAGGTTAACAAAATGACTCCAATTACAATTGAGACCCAGTAGGGAAATCCTTTTGCAAAGTAGGAGAAAAAAAGTTACCAATGACAAAAAAAAAAAACTGTGGAAAACATGTGTCCATTAAAAATGTGATTGAATAGACTCTAGTTACCTCCACCAAGAAGGATCACTGATGATCTCTGATCACCCAGATCATTTGTAGCCTCACAGTAATACTCTCCTCCCTCAGTAGCATTGAAGCTGTAAACCTGCCCCACAGATACATTAATGGCTCCATGTTTGCTGTTCCTGAACCAGGTGAAGCTGGCAGGAGGCTTGGCTCTGCTGGAGCAGCTCAGCTCCACCCAGCTACCTGCTGACACCAACCTGATGGACTGATGGATGCTGAGGTGTCTTTAGGAGCATCTGAGGAAAATGGGACACACATTAACTTTACTGATCAGAAACAGCTGAAACCATGACGTGCTGACAGGATCACTTACATGAAACACTGAGAGTCACTTCTGTCTCTGCTGTCTTGCTTCCTCCATTCACAGGATATGTGGCAGAACAGCTGATGTTGTATCCATCATGTGTGTCTGACAGAGTGATGTTCTCCTGGATTTTAGTTGTAAAGGTTCCCCTCTGTGTTTTTCTCTGTTTGTCTGTGAGAGTCTTGTTGGAGACTCCAGGTGAGTTCAGGAGGTGAGTCTGGACAGGGAGTCAAAGCTGAGCAGCTGATAGTGACAGACTGATGCTCCTTCAGATCAGCAGGGATGTTAATGCTGGGACTCCAAGGAGAATCTGGGAGTTTAAATAAAACACAATTTAATAACAGAAATATTTTGTGCAGATTAATATATAAAGAATAGATTTCAGATAAAATTGAAGCTCTTTTACCTTTAACTGTTATGTGAAGAGGATCAGCACATGCTGTTGCTTTGTAGTTCCCGTTCTGAACTCTGAAGAAGTATCTGTCTGTAAAACTTGTGTTTAAATCAGGAAACAGAGTGGTGCAGTTTCTCTCTGTCAGGTTTCCAATATTCAGTGAAAAGGTGCTTACTGACCCACTGCTGTTGAAAATAACAACGTTTGGATTGGCAGAAAAATCCTTGTTTTTTTTCATCCAGATTCCATAGACAGTTGTGCTGCTGTTAAATGTTTTGTCCTCTGTATTAAAGCTACATGGGATTTGCAGACAAGATCCATTCAGAGCTTCAATCTTCTTTGGTGCAGTGATTCTGAGGCCTGGTTTTTTGCAATCAGCCAAAGCACCTGTTAAAACAAACAAATGATGAACATAATGTGGAGCAAAATCTGCCTGCAGAGAAACTTCATGATCCACAAACTCCAGTTCAGCTGCAGCATGTTACACGTGGAGCCTTTAAACAATATCAGAAATTAATGTTTCAGACCAGAAATGATTTATGGGACGTCTCTAAATGAAAGGAAGTGAACAAACAGCTCACCTGGAAGAAAGAAGACACTCAGTAACATGTTGACTGCCAACACGCTCTCACACAGAGCTGCCATCAGATTCAGGTGGTCCTTCTTTATCTCAGACTGGAAACAAAACATTTAGGTGATTTATTAAAGTAGGTCTGAAATTAGAGGTTTAGCTCATAGCAAAGCAGCTTTAAATACACTCTACACATTTCACCCATAAGCTTAACACACAGAGCAAGAATTGATAAGTTTAACTCCAAGGTTTCTCTTTAAAAGTTTTCCCAGCACTCAAATCATGAGAAACTTCATAAACTCCTCATGAATATTTGTTAATAATAGAAAGCAAAAACGTACAAATTGTACAGATGAATAAACATGCTGAAATATTTGGTTAATTGTTCAGAATCAACAATGTAAACTTACCAGGATTTCTGCAGCTGAAACTAAAAACACTTAAACCCAGTTGATGTGTTAAGATGAGTTGATCAGCAGCAGAATAAACAACCACCTTCTCTGTGAACAGACGTGTGAATTAAAGAAGTCTCCATCCTTCCTGCTCTGTGAAAGAGGAAGTCAGCTCTTTATCTTAATTTTAACACGTTATCATATGAGGTATGGTAACATATAGCTCAGAGCCATTTACTGAATATAATTATCACAGATTCTTTCTCATTTCTCAGTTAAATTTGGCTATGATAGTTACTGAGCTTCATCACAGAAGAGGAACATATCAAACAAAACATTGAAAATACACGCAGCTTTCATTTATCGTATGTGGTTGTTGTTTTATTTTAAAAACTTGTCGCTGTGAGTTTAATGCAGAACTGATAAACCCGCTTCTTATTTTACTGCAACTTCTCAATTTTCCTTCAGCACTTTGTTTAGCTATCAGTTCACAAAGACAGAATAACACATTAAGGCACCCCTTGATGCACTTTGAGTCGGTGAGCTCCCAAATGTGCTCACATCGGTTGGATTATTATTATCAGGACGATCCTACCCAACCGTGTTGTTTAACTGAATTATTAATGCAAGCTACCTTTCCATAGTTTGGGTAGAACCATTTGGGGATCACATGTAGTCATGGTTGTAGATTGAATAAAAATACTTTCTGTTCACAAAATCCTCCTGAAAGCCCCATTTGCATCTGAAAAACTGACTATTGCTGCAAAAGGGACTTTAATGTTGGTCCGTTCAGCTGCATAGTTTGATTAATATTGAACTTGGCTGACAGTACTCAGACCTTCTTAGCTGGTTACTGGTAGGCTTGGTTCAGGGTTGCTGGTCTGGTCAGGATTTCTCTGTGAGCCCTCTCAGAAAAGTCTCCGCTGTCAGGGACCCCAGTTTGGTCCAGTGTGGTCCAGTGTGGTCCAGCAGCAGCATGGATACGTGAAGGGCCCGGTTTCCTCATGGTGGCGCTCTCCAAGGCAACAGAGACTCTGCGTCCAGTTCTGGTAGGATTGTCCTTAAAGCAGCTGATGGGACTGCCTTCATCTGAGTCAAGAAAGATACATGCACTATTCCTCGCTAATAACAATAATAATAATAATAAAAGTATTATTATTAATATTATTGCTGTTCTTAATAACTGTTAGAAGTACATTTTACAGACAGAGCTGCCATTAGATTCAGGCGGTCCTTCTTCATCCCAGCAAAGCAGCTTTAAATGCACTCTACACATTTCACCCTTAAGCTTAACTCACAGAGCAAGAATTCATAAATTTAACTCCAAGGTTTCTCTTCAAAAGTTTTCCCGGCACTCAAATCAGGACAGACTTAAAAATGTCTTTATGAATATTTGTTGATAACAGAAAGCCAAAACACTTGAGTATATAATGTATCTTTTTGACAAAATGTATACATGAATAAACATGCTGAGATATTGGTTAATTGATCAACAATGTAAACTTCCCAGGATTTCTGCAGCTGAAACTAAAACACTTTAGTCTTAAAACCAGTTGATGTGTTAAGATGAGTTGATCAGCAGCAGAATAAACAGCCACCTTCTCTGTGAACAGACGTGTTCATTAAAGAAGTCTCCGTCATTCCTGCTCTGTGAAAGAGGAAGTCAGCTTTTTCTCTTAATTTTAACATCATGTTGTCATCATATGAGGTATGGTTTAACACACAGCTCAGAGCCATTTACTGAACATAATTACCACAGATTCTTTCTAATTTCTCTGTTAAATTTAGCTATGATAGTTGTTCAGCTTCATCACAGAAGAGGAACATACCAAACAAAATATTGAAAATACACAAAGCTGTCATTTATCGTATCTGGTCGTGATTTATTTTAAAAACTTGTCATTGTGAGTTTTAATGCAGAACTGATAAACCCACTTTTGCTTTTACTGCACCTTCTCAATTAAGAGAAAGTCAGCTCTTTCTCTTAATTTTAACATCATGTTGTCATCATATGAGTTAGGGTTTAACACACAGCCTAATATAAATATAACTAGTTGATTTTTCATTTCACAGTTATATTTATCTATAATAGTTACAGTTTTTATTGATTGCTTTGACACATTTTCAAAACAGTTAACGCAGAGGTCTAAACAGTGGCACCAATGGTCAAAATGAAACATTTTGTTTGCAAAAGGCTCCAACTCTGCCAAAACATTTAACATATGATCCAAAAGCACATTTTGCCCTCAAACAACACAACCTGCACACAAATGTTTGAGCCCTTCCAATCATTCGTTACACAAGGGGCAACAAATACAGAAATACCCGCACTCAATGTGAATCAGTGCCGCATTGCTGGTTCATTGTAGCCAAAGATTGTACGCAGCTAACATGTCAGTGCCATTTGTAATCAAATATTTGCCTTTTTGCAAAAAATGGATCCAGAAGCAGGTATGCTGTGATCCAAATTTTTTTGATTATTCATTATTTTTTTTCCAGATAAACAAATGAAATATTCCAAAAAATGAAAGATTCCAACAGAAGATACTAGGGCTGTTTGTTCCTTCTAGTCCATTCTCTCTTGACGAATAGGCCACATGGCCTCATCTACGTCACATTCAATATTTTCACTTGCGATGCACCTAGGAAAAATCTTCTTGCATGCCTGATCCATCCTTGACAAGCCTCTGCATCTATATCTTGTCATTGCATTGAGCAAGGGCATCTGCTCATGGGGCGGTGATCATATACTTCCATCTCCATGCACTGAAGAATTCCTCTATAGGAATAGATAGAGATGTATATACTGTATAGCAGCAATACCTGCTCTCCTGTTGAAAAACTCTTACAATGGATGCAACCGTGTTTCTATTGAGAAAAGGTTGGACTCTTTGTCCCGCCCCTCTAAGTGAAAGGCCATGATTTACCACATGATCAATCATAGTTGCCCAAATTTCATCTGTAACTTCAGCCCTTCCAGCTACACTGCCACCTCGCACATGGACTCCTCTTCCTCATAATCTTCTTCCCTGACCCATCTACCTCTTACTCTGACTCTCATCTGCCTTAGACCATCCATGCTTGCAAAGAACAACACTCAACATGGCCCTTTTACGTAAAGCCTGAAAACTGACAGCAAATTGAAAAATTGTGTAAAGAAGTGTCAATCAGGTGCTTCAGTGATTTCATTCTGATCAAGAAGTTTCTAAGAGCTTGGAACATATGGTTTCTGTTTTGCTACCACAGCTAAAGCAATGGAGTTTGGACTGCTTGAATGATATCTGCGTTAACTGTTTTGCAAAAGGGTGGGGAAAAAGTGTCAAACCAATGAGAATGGGTTAACTCATTTGCAAGAGGTGTCTTTTGCTCTGCAGAGATGGTGATGATGAAAACTTAGAGGTTGCCAGCTTCTTCAAACAGGTCAAAGCAATCAACAAAAACTGTAAATTCCCTGCCGCTGCTAAAAATACTTGATAAAATGTAGTCAGTGAAGTAATCACACATTACTGGTCACTAATTGTGAGGAGAAAAGAGAAAGTTGTTTTTTGCCGTCTGCCTCATCAGCAGCCGCTAAAACTGACTGACGGTGCGGAGATGTTTGCTGAGGGCTCCATGAACCACATGACCCGGGGTCACATGGGGGTGGGGTCTCCGGAGAAGTCTTTTCCCATCAGATAATGATTTCTTGAAAAACCATAGCTGTTTTTACATAATTGAGACGTTGTGGCATGGCATGGTCAGCCGTCAACAGTAAGTACCACGGCGTGCTACACACAATGGAAGAAGAGCAACTGATTGATCTGTCAATCGAGATGCAACTCTTCTGTGTCCATTAAGTTTTTCTTCCATGACTGAAGTTGAACTTGCAGTGCTTCCTGCGCAGATGGAACGTCCACCACATCAGATCTGAAGGAAACCTTTCTCCAGCACAGCGGTGACACATTGGGGTGTTCCAAACACCTGTTGAATAGCCACGTGTAAGAATAAGGATAAGAATGCCTTTATTGTCCCGCAATGGGGAAATTCGGGTGTGTGACAGTGTGTTACGGCCCCTGGCCTCTTGAGACTGTCTAAGCTTGTGTTAGTTATGCAGGTCCATCCGTGACAGAACACCTTCCTGATTGGCTGAATGAAGCTGCAGAGGAGCAGCGACCTCATTGGACCAGCAGAGGATTGTCAAGCCAATCAGATGCTGATGAGGCCCACCTGCATTACATGAAAGACTCCTGAACTCATTCCTTCAGTGGGGCAGCTAGTAGAAAGTAATTTTGTTAAGCTGTTCACCCACCTTTGGTGCTTACAACTGCTTTGGGCAATTTGAACCAGTGTGTTAGCTTGTTTTGTTAAGCAGCTTATATCTGCTTTTTAGATTGACTTTGTACAAGCTAGAAGCTCGTGTTTGGGAAGCTTGGTGCTTCCTTTGCATGTGTGTTTTTTCCCCCCTTTCCCTTTTGGGCTGTTTTGGGTTTACCTTAGACCAGTGTTGTAGTCAAGTCACTATGCCTCGAGTCCGAGTCCAGGTTCAAGTCACCAGTGTTCAAGTCCGAGTCAAGTCCAAGTCATTAAAAAAAAAATCCGAGTCGAGTCCGAGTCGAGTCCACTACTCATCCGAGTCGAGTCCGAGTCGAGTCACTATTGATCCAAGTTCGTTGTAGGAACATGCCGTGACGTGTGATGAATGACATGAAGCAGTAACATTCCATTGCACTAATAACTCTTTCGCTGTAGTTACCCTTGGTTTTACTCGGTAAAACGACTGCTTTTTCCAAGTCTAAGACGTCTCCTAACCATGGTTTTTAAACATTGTTGTTATGGAACGTGCAACAGCGACCGAGGTACGCTGATAGGCCGCATATGAAGGATGTTAAAGCCGCAAGCGGCGTCGATCGGCCCTCGCAGCCAAACGCACTCCAGCCTATTGGCCACCGCCGCGGCTCCGGCCGGTGTTCTGTCAGGTCGCATACCGCGTCAGACCAGCATACCCATAGTGTTAAGCATGCGCGAACATGGTTGCGCATGCGTATAACTGCACAAAGTTGCGAAAACTTGAAGAAGCAGTCAGATTGCAATACCACTCAAAAAAAGCCCAAAAACTAAGTAATTAATTATGCGGCAAGCACCGATAGCGAGCAGTTGGAGAGGGGAGAACCGTTAGCGGTGCTCGGCTAAAGCGACGGTTAGCTGCAAAAAATAGTCCCAGCGATACGGTTACCAGCAATCATCTGATGCCGGCAGCGGGTGGGTGATAATTTTTAGCCGGTTAAGAACCAGTTTGCGCGATGCGTAAGACTATGGGTATGCTGGTCTGACAGAACACCGGCCGGCGGGTTCGCGCAGATGCTGTCACGCATTTACCTCGCCCGTCCACCGGGGGCGATTCCTACAAAGCGGTTCGTCAGCGTTCCCCCATTACTCACAACAAATCTGTGGTTGCAGATCGGTCGATGCAGCGAGGAGATACAGCCGT